>NW_018408567.1:816750-1001124 GCF_002113885.1 Mizuhopecten yessoensis
TCTTTCACCCCCTAGGGTATTATTTCTCTTTCACCCCCTAGGGTATTATTTCTCTTTCACCCCCTAGGGTATTATTTCTCTTTCACCCCCTAGGGTATTATTTCTCTTTCACACCATAGGGTATTATTTCTCTTTCACCCCCTAGGGTATGACATCAAAGGAACAAACAGATATGATGTCTCTATCAGCTCTCGGCAGGAGATGCAAGTCAGGATCCAAAACATATTACAAATGCTGAAAATTTGCTGTTATCAAAATGGTGTTGGAATGGTGGGAGAAGAATAATCATCCTCTATCTTGAAGGTGCACCGGAGAAATCTCCAACCCTCCAGGTGATGATTTGGTTGAGTAACCCTTGGCACAGCCTCATGTTAGACAACCAAAAAATCCCCCCGGGCTGGTGATTTCTCTGTCACACACTTAAGATAAGGAAAGAACATTATATTAATCCTTAAAACCCTGGTGGGACAACCAAAGTAGTGATGTTTGAAAAGTTTGACAACCTGATTAGTGTCGCAGGATAGTGGAACAACCAAGGTAAGTATGGCTGAAACAACCAATAGTATTTGAATATTGGGATAATGATGGTGGATGGACAGAGGGGCGGAGTCAGGAGTTACAAAGTGTTGGTAACAGTTAGCAAGATTAAGTTACAAGTTATAAAGTGTTAGTCACAGTAAAGGGACTGAGTCACAAGTTTTAAATTGTTAGTCACAGTAAACAGGAGAGTTAGTCACAGTAAACAAGACAGAGTCATGAGTTCTAACATGTAAAGCACAGTTAACAGGAATGAGTCAAGATTTCTAATGTGTTAATCACAGTTAACATGACTGAATAAGGAGTTATAAATAGTTTGTCATAGTAAACAGGACTAAGTCACAAGTTTGTAATTGTTAGTCCCAGTTAACAGGAATGAGTCAGGAGTTATAAAGAGGTAATCACAGTAAACAGGACTGAGTCATGAGTTCTAACATGTAAAGCACAGTTAACAGGAATGAGTCAAGATTTCTAATGTGTTAATCACAGTTAACATGACTGAATAAGGAGTTATAAATAGTTTGTCATAGTAAACAGGACTAAGTCACAAGTTTGTAATTGTTAGTCCCAGTTAACAGGAATGAGTCAGGAGTTATAAAGAGGTAATCACAGTAAACAGGACTGAGTCATGAGTTCTAACATGTAAAGCACAGTTAACAGGAATGAGTCAAGATTTCTAATGTGTTAATCACAGTTAACATGACTGAATAAGGAGTTATAAATAGTTTGTCATAGTAAACAGGACTAAGTCACAAGTTTGTAATTGTTAGTCCCAGTTAACAGGAATGAGTCAGGAGTTATAAAGAGGTAATCACAGTAAACAGGACTGAGTCATGAGTTCTAACATGTAAAGCACAGTTAACAGGAATGAATGAAGAGTTATAAAGAGTAAGTCACAGTTAACAAGGATGAGTCAGGAGTTATAAGGAATTAGCCACAGTTAACAGGACTGAGTCATAAGTTATAAAGTGCTAGTCACAGTTAACAGGACTGAGTCATAAGTTATAAAGTGCTAGTCATAGTTAACAGGACTGAGGCACATGTTATAAATTGCTAGTCACAGTTAACAGGACTGAGTCATAAGTTATAAAGTGCTAGTCATAGTTAACAAGGATGAGTCACAAGTTATAAAGTGCTAGTCACAGTTAACAGGACTGAGTCAGGAGTTATAAAGTGCTGGTCACAGTTAACAAGGATGAGTCAGGAGTTATAAAGTGCTAGTCACAGTTAACAGGACTGAGTCAGAAGTTATAAAGTGTTAGTCACAGTTAACAGGACTGAGTCATAAGTTATAAAGTGCTAGTCACAGTTAACAAGGATGAGTCATAAGTTATAAAGTGCTAGTCACAGTTAACAGGACTGAGTCAGAAGTTATAAAGTGCTAGTCATAGTTTACAAGGATGAGTCACAAGTTATAAAGTGCTAGTCACAGTTAACAGGACTGAGTCAGAAGTTATAAAGTGCTAGTCACAGTTAACAAGGATGAGTCATAAGTTATAAAGTGCTAGTCATAATTAACAGGACTGAGTCAGGAGTTATAAAGTGCTAGTCGTAGTTAACAAGGATGAGTCACAAGTTATAAAGTGCTAGTCACAGTTAACAGGACTGAGTCAGGAGTTATAAAGTGCTAGTCATAGTTAATAGGACTGAGTCACATGTTATAACGTGTAAGTCATAGTTAACAGGACTGAGTAACAAGTTATAAAGTGCTAGTCACAGTTAACAGGACTGAGTCATAAGTTATAAAGTGCTAGTCATAATTAACAGGACTGAGTCAGGAGTTATAAAGTGCTAGTCACAGTTAACAGGACTGAGTCACAAAATATAAAGTGCTAGTCACAGTTAACAGATAAATGAGTAAGGAGGTGTAAGTTTTACCATAGAGTTTCGTCTGTATTAAAGAATAAAGTGATAACCATGTAAGATAGATTAATTTGCAGTTAACTTATTGTTGTTACAATTGTTTCAGATATTGAGAGGTTCACACAAATGTGGAAGAATTGAGCATTTAATGGTGGCTGGCCAAACAGGTGCTGACATGGACCGAGTCACAGACATCAAGAATTCTGGACATTGTCCACTGGAGGTTGTAGAGATGGAACCTGGTGAGATCACACGCTACCACATATTTAATCCTCTCTCATTTAGGGACAATGTCTAGCTTGTAGTACATAGCTGAAAGTTAAGAGGAACATATCTCACTGTAAAAGTGGCTGTGTTGGTATATTTTTTACATGCTTCACATAAAAGTCATAACTCCCAGAATGTCTGTGCTTAGCTCACCTGTTCCGCATATGCCATACCGCAGCGTCCGTTCGTCTGTCAACTTTTCCTTTAAAACGCTACTTGTCCTGAACAGCCCAGTAGATTTTGACTAAATTTGGCCTGGAGCATCCTTAGGCTAAGGGTTCTCAATTTTTTTATAAACAGTGGGTGTGGCCCCTCTGGAGGCAGAGGAGTGGACCCCAATAGGGGAATAAGAGATAAAACCTTAAAAATCTTGCTTTTATCGAAGGGAAAAAGGGATTTTATCCTGATTTAGTCTGGAGCATCCTTGGGCCAAGGTAACTCAATTTTGTATTTATGATGGGTTGATGGGTGTGGCCCCTCTTTGGGGCAGAAGAGTGGGCCCCAATAAGGGAAAAAGAGAAAAAACTTTTAAATCCTTCTCTTACCTTAGGGAAAAAGGGATTTTATCCAAATTTGGCCTGGATCATCCTTTGGCCAAGGGAACTCAATTTTGTATAATTGGCGTGGCCCCTTTGGGTGCAGAGGGGCAGGGATCAAAAGGAGAGTTGCAGGTTTAAATCTTCAAAATTCTTATTCTTCTGTAACAGTGGCAGAATTTTATCCAAATTTGGCCTGGAGTATCCTTTGGCAAAGGGAACTCAATTTTGTTTAAACAGAGGGTGTGGCCCTTCTGGGTGCAGAGTTACAGGGGCCAAATAGGGGATTTTAAGGTTTAAGTACCATTGGAGGGATTTTTTGCAATAAGAATAATTTGCCATGGTTGCTTTATTATCCCGGTGAGCGATACAGGCCTCTAGGCCTCTTGTTGTAGTCTACGATGTAATGTTTGTAAAATAAAAGTTGTTAGAATAGAGAGGTAGAAGCTTTACAGTGCATTCACATGTATGCTGAAGGTTACAGTATAGAGGTTACCGGGTACAAACAACGAGATAATAAAATATAGACATTAAAGTATACTGGAGAGTATGGTCTAGTTCTGTCATTAATAATGTACAATATTCATTAAAGCAGCACTATATATTAACACATGGCACTTTTCTATCATTTAATGAAATTCTAGAATAATGTCATAAAATATTGTTTATACAAATTTAAATATATGATGCAATATTGAACAATATATCACAAAATGTGTTCTATATTTTGCTTTTAAAGGTGATGCTCTTTTTTTCCACTGCAATCTGCTTCATACCAGTGGACCAAACTTCAGTCCACATAGACGATGGGCATTCCTCACCGCCTACAACAAAGCGTCTAATGACCCGGTCCTTGTTCACCATCACCCCCAGTATACACCTCTACACAAGGTACAGCTTACATTTTGTTTTATTATACCGGGTCCTTGTTCAAAATCATTCCCACTATAAACCTCTACACAAGGTACAGCTTACATTTTGTTTTATTATACCGGGTCCTAGTTCAAAATCATCCCCAGTATACACCTCTACACAAGGTACACCCTACCTATTGTTAGTTCACCTGGTCCAAAGGACCCTGGTGAGCTTATGCCATACCACAGCGTTCGTCGTCCGTCGTCCGTCCGTCAACTATTCCTTTAAAACGCTACTTGCCCTGAACGGCCAAGTAGATTTTGACTAAATTTGATCTAGAGCATCCTTAGGCCAAGGAGACTCAATTTTGTGTAAACGATGGGTATGGCCCCACTGGGGACAGAAGGCGGGGCCCAATACGGAAAATAGAGGTACAAATGTAAAACCTTTAAAATCCTTCTTCTACCGAAGGGATTTTATCCTACTTTAGCCTGGATCAGCATCCTTGGGCCAAGGGGACTCAATTTTGTATAAATGGTGGGTGTACCACATTACATTACTGAAATGGCTAATTATCTTGGAAATGGTAGATATTTTGTATACACATATACATTAGAGTATTATAGCCAATTACGCAGGCTACATTGTGACAAACTTCCAAGATCATGAGGTCAAAGGTCAAAGTCCACAATGCATTATGCTACTGAAATGGCTAGTTTTTCACAGAAATGGTAGATATTTTGTATACACATACCTTGGAGTATATGTAGCATTGATGCAAGCTACATTGTGACAAAATTCTGAGGTCATTGGGTCAAAGGTCACAGTGGCAGTGTTTGTCTTTTCCATTAGTCTGTCGGGTACGACATCTGAGGTTAGACTTTTTCATGACCCTTGATCTTTTAGCCCCTACAGGGGCAACAAGCAGCCAGAATGTTGGGGTATTTGTTAGTCGATTGGCGACAGTTCTAGTTATAATCAGAACGTGTACAATATGTATGTACAGGTGGGTTTCTTTGAAGGTTTTTTTGCAAGTATATAATATTTCTATGTATGACTACAGATTACTTCTATGACCACGTTTGCGTGTTTCAGGTTCCTAATTCAGCGATTAGGGAATGTGCTAACTTTACAGATATGACAGGAAAGGACTTCCTTGATCCAAAGAATGATAAAACTGTGGTTTCCGTGGACAACAGTGCCTCTGATAACTCTCCCCCGGAAAAAAAGAAGAGGCCCAGTGAAGGATCGTAAAGGATTAAAAAAAATCCTTTGAATTTTACAGTGAAATAAGTATAGAAAATTAAAAAAAACTTATAGTGGATGAGAACGGGGTTTTATTTCTGGCAGTGATAGTTGTAGCCTTTGTGAGATCAGAGAACTTGTCACAGGGCGGAGCGAATACATTCAAGCACCTAATAGTTCCTCCCTCATTTCTCTGTAACGTGCCATACTGACGAAGAGTAACTATACGACTTTGTATGTTAATTATACTGTACATATTGGGGTTTGGATTAGACATCTAAGATTTTACTCATTTGATTGTAATCAGATTGTTTTTTTCTGTAAAATATCATGATGGAGCCTTTACCATCACTAAAAAAAACACCATACCATTGAAATACCATCGCCAAAAATACAATACCATTAAAATACAAAATGTGCCATTTTTTAAAATAATTGAAATACATTGCAGTACCATTTACTGGTGCTGATTAATGCTTAGGGAACCACTAAAACACCATTTAAAAGGCAGCTCCTGCGAATTTCTCAAAATTGTATTGATTAATGTATATGCTAATTGTATTAATTGTATATCTATGTACTGTAAAGCTCTTTGGAGTGGCTTATGTTAGCTAGATAGGGCGCTATAGCATAGTATATTTTTAAAAATAGGCCGACACTTTTAGTCTGCCATATATGGTATTGCAGTTATAGTTAAGTCATATTTCAGTTGTCAAAGAAATGACTTTCAATGGCTTATCAATGGTTTTAAAAAAAAAAATCAATTATGTTTCAATGTTATTTTAATGCAACATCAATGATTTCAAAATTGAAAAAAAATTCAATATGACCAATGAATGAGACAACATTCCGCCCTTGTAAAAATTAGATTCATAATATAAAATGGCGGTCAAATCTAATGTCAAACTAATGTGCTGCAATATGTATCTGACAATTATAATACATATATTGCAATATCATTTTCAAACAATTTGGCATGTTGCAATATCATTTTCAAGTGAATTATTAAATCTTGCTATTAAATCAAAACACTATTTCATAAAATTCCATGAAACAGGACTTATTTAGTCATAAAAATGTTTTGTAATTGTCACTTTCAGGACTCTCCATAAAATGATGATACCTGTACTTAAATGATGCAGTTGTAGCTCTCTTGACTAATGTTGCTTATATATATATAAATTGACAAGAGTTACCTAGTACCTATCACACACTTTCACCTCTTTAGAGGTTCATCAGCATTCTTGTATTTGTAATATAAAAGTGTGTTCCTTTAAGGTATTGATAATTTTGTCACAACTTTCAGGTCAACCTAACAGGCCATCTGGTAATTTAAATTCAAATTAGACCAATAACAGAACAAACGATGTCCTAGACTATCCCAAAAAACATTTCTCCCCCCCTCCTCTTGATTACCAGAGCTTGATATCATGATTTGTTAAATTGAATATATGTCATAACTTGTCATTTTGCAGATACAAAATATCCTGTCATTTTTATGATACAAAACGTATATTTCTTATATAAACACCGTGCAAACTACAAGTGTACTGGCAAACTCTCTGCATACGGGATCAGAAAGTCTGCATACAGGATCAGAAAGTCTACATACAGGATCAGAACGTCTTCATACAGGAAAGTCTGCATACAGGATCAGAAAGTCTTCATACAGGATCAGAAAATCTTCATACAGGATCAGAAAGTCTGCATACAGGATCAGAATGTCTGCATACAAGATCAGAAAGTCTGCATACAGGATCAGAATGTCTGCATACGGGATCAGAAGGTCTGCATACAGGATCAGGAAGTCTGCATACAGGAACAGAAAGGACAGGAGTGAAAGGTTATAATTGTGACATAGAGAAAATCCTGTGTAGTAATGTCAGCTTTAAATGATGTATTGTAGATGTGTCAATAGTGACTTTTGATCAGTACAGTGTCAATGTGTGCTGATAACATTCGATAATCATAAAATTAAAAGTAATGCTGTGGTGATTTACAACTATAAACATGAGGACAAGAGCATCATGTTACTTGTTGTGGTGAAATTCACTGTTTGTTGCTATGCAGGATTAATTTTGTACTACATGTACATGTAGATTTTGGTTGTATTAATGTTGGACAGTGAGTGTCTGAGTTACAAGGTGGAAGAGCAAAACGGAGAAGATTTTATTTATTATAAGGTCTATTTGTGTAAACTGTTAAAGTATTTGTATTTTTGTGCCCGATTCTTACAGGTTTTAAATATATATATATAACAACAACAATAAAATATATTGTATTTAACACATTCTTACTTCCTTAAAACTGGAATGGAAGCTCACACCCCTTACACAAACGTACACTTTATTTTATAGATCAGTGTATTGTGAGGATGCTATTGTCTGTCATCACACCTAAAACATCTGAAAATGAATGTTATCTGACCTATCAGAGGAGGAGGAGGATATCTGAATCGACCTTGCAATTTCTTTTGAGGTGTATACTTTCTTTTTTTTTAATATGTACCAAGAGATAATTAACCGATGTGTCAACAAAACCATAATTCGAGCTAAAAATCGTAAACACTAGGGCAATATGTGAACATATGCAAGATTTACATAGAAACCTTTGAAAAAAAACAGGCAAATAAGAGCAGGTTCTCCGAAATGTTCTGCTTCATCCAGGATACCATATAAATCTAGCTCAAAGCCAAGTAATATCACGTCCTAAAAACGAACTAGAAATACGGAATGAGGAAGCACTTGATTGAAATTTAGTTGATTGATGTAAAATGACAAACAATGTATCAATAATAAATCATCCATGGAAAATTTGATCTTATAACATACAATACCGCAACTATTACTAAATATTGACTGTCTCTCAGCAACACCATTTTTGTGCCGCCTACGAAAAGCTAGTGACACATAGGTATTGCCTTGTCGGCGTCGTCCGAACAGAGGTTTTTCGTGCGATAATTTGAGTTTCCTTGGGCCGATCAAACTCAAACTTCATGCAGTGCTTCCTTACCAAAAGTGCTTGCTTGGGATTGCTTTTCAGGTCCGAAGGTCAAAGGTCAAGGTCACTGTTACTATAAATAGAAAATCTGTTTTCGTGAGATAACTTGAGTTTCCTTTGGCCGATCAAACTCAAACTTCATGCAGTGCTTCCTTACCAAAAGTGCTTGCTGGTCGTGTCAAAGGTCAAGGTCACTGTTACTATAAATAGAAACTTCACTAAAACTGTATACTGGACGGCTTCGATCTACCACTTGACCCACCGTGTATACCTCTGAAATGTCGTCTTACTCCAAATGTTATTGACAACACTAGCTGTTTAACATCAAAATCCACAAGTTTATTCATTTGTTTATGGGAAACCATCCGACAAATCATACAAATTAAACTTGGAATTGAGACAATGAGTATCCATAGCAAGTTCTTTAAAACTCAGAGTATTCTTCCCAGAATAACAGATTATATTACAAAATGATGCCATCCAAAAACATAATCTATGATAATTGCTTTCTTTTAACATTATTTCTTGAAATGAAAAGTGTATCTATTTCTTCGTAATCTCCCAGCTTCCTGCGCAGGCGACACATCCACTTCCGTGGAATTCTTGTCCTAAGAATGCTCTACGATTTTTTTTTTTAAATCCCTCAAATCTTGCTGAAGGAGAAGGATTTTAATAATTCATTACAATGTTCCCCCTATTGGACCTCGCCCCTCTGCCCCCAGGGGGTCAATACCCTTCGTTAATGCAAGATTGATTCCCCTTTGCCAAAGGATACTCGAGGCCACATTTGGTTAAAATCCCTCTTTTGGTATAGAAGAGGAAGCATTTTAAATTTGAAAACCTCAAATTCCCCTATTGGATCCCATCCCTTTGCACCCTGAGGGGCTACATCCTCCATTAATACAAAATGTGGTCCCCTTTGCCCAAGAATGCTTCAGGCAAAATTTGGTTGAAATCCCTCCAATGGTACAGAAGAATTAATTTCAAGATTTAAACCTCAAATTCCTCTATTTGGCCTTCGTCTCAATGCACCCTGAGGGGCCACACCCTCTGCTTTTACAAAATTAAGTCCCCTCACAAAAGAATACTCAAGACAAAATTTGGTTAAAAAAATATCCCTCTAATGGTAAAAAGAAAAATTAAATTTACGTCAAATTCCCATATTTGGTCTCGCCAATCTCCACCCAGAAGGGCCAAACCCTCCGTTTATATAAAATAGAATCCCCTTTTCCATAGGATACCCCAGACAAAATTAAGTCCCCTTGCAAAAGAATATTCACGGCAAAATTTGTTTAAAATCCCTCCAATGGTACAAAAAATAGAAATTTATCCGCTTTGCCCAAGGATGCTCCTGGCAAAATTGGGATAAAAACCCTCCAATGGTACAGAAGAAGAAAGATGATGATGATGATGATGATGATGATGATGATTGTCAATGTGTATGTACAATGATGATGATGATGATGATGATTGTCAATGTGTATGTACGATGATGATGATGATGATGATGATGATGATGATGATGATGATGATGATGATGATGATGATGATGATGATGATGACAACGATGATGCTGATGACGACGATGATGATGATGATGATGATGATGATGATGATGATGATGATGATGATGATGATGATGATGATTGAGAAACGCATGCTTCTGTCTACAAGTGAGAGTTTGTGTGTAATGTCTGTTTGATGTAGATGTAACAAAAAACTTGAAAAAATAAAACAATATAAAAATAAAAAATAAACATTATGTATCTGTGCTAAACATTAAAAAAAACAAAAACAAAAAAAAAAACAAAAAAAAAAAACATTACGCAAGGAAGTAGCACATTTTAAAATGCGAGCATGATGGCGACCATACAACTTGCCGATAGCTTATTTTTATCAAACCTGCACCTTTCGAAACTCCCTGTTGTACGTTTGTCCATCAGTAGTCGATATCTATCATTGAATACCGATGAAATGCGATTTGAAAACACCGTAGGATGGAGAAGCATGGATGTTGATACCAAGAAAGAGAAAGTTCAGGATAGGAAATTCAAAATCGTCAAGCTTATTGTATGGCATAATATGAAGTCATCAATGTTGTGACAAAAGATCCAAGAACAAGTTTGTAATGTCCTTGATTTTCAGTTGAGGAGTGAAATACGATCAAAATGGTAAATCGATTTCTTGTTAAAGTCAGCACATTGTCTATAAACCTGAATGTGAAAGCTAAGGACTTTGCAAGATCTCTGTTAACAGTTTTGGTAGGCTTTTTCAATTAATTCAGCCTCATCTGCATCAAAATCAAAATGGGTCGGAAGAAGTGCTCAGTTTGTTTCCATGAATATGCATACAATCTTCTCAAAGTTCCTTTCAACGAACTAAAAAATGTCTATTGGGGTACTTGAGAGGTGTAGGAAGCCAACCTGGAATATCAATGTTTTGCTACTTCTTCCTCTTCTGCCTAATACTATCGTATATCATTTCGTTATATGTCACAATGGTAACAAGAACAACAGTGGAGATTTTTCTATTGAATCCGGAAATATTTCACCAGAGTGACCATAGGTATATCAATGATGAAGCAGAATTAATACTAAGATTACATACTTGTTGGTAACATTTTATTTCATATTGATATATATCAGTGATGTTTTGTCAAGGAATAAAACGTTCTTCTCTGCTATTCATTACATACCGGGTGCTAAACTTCATGTTGAACTACATTTCTGTTAATATGATGATAAAGTCTAACGCCCGTGATTGTATTTATTTTTATTCTAAAGACATAGTTTGAACAATTATATCACAATCAATGAAAATACGTCCACAAACCTTGAAAAGCTGGAACTGCAATTTGGGATGCAGAGCTAAGTGCTCCGTTATAAAAAAAATTAAGGCGAGGGGGATTGAATATTAATGTTGCGCCTAATTTGAATGAATTCATACAAGTTGTTAAAGTCAGCCAGCACGAGCACGCCTACTGTAACACAAACAACAATGACACCAACGTATCCCATGATTCGGGAGGACACACGACTGTCGTCTGCGCTAGTAAGCATTCTTTGCCACCTCACAGTCTCGTTTCTCCGTATGATTAACGTTGCTTGGATATGTTCTAAATATTTCTGTAAAAATACTTCCGGTGTTACCATTTCTCCAGCATCTTTCAGCGTAAAACAGACACATAAACTGAATGTCGATATATTGGGACACATTTTCGTAACATCCGGGATGGTTGTTTGTATGGTACTGGTTACGTCATGGGGAGTTTTTTGTATGTTACTGATTACGTCACGGGCAGTTGTTTGTGTGGTACTGGTTACGTCACGGGCAGTTGTTTGTATGGTACTGATTACGTCACGAGCAGTTGTCTGTGTGGCACTGGTTACGTCACGAGCAGTTGGTTGTGTGGTACTGGGGTGTGACATCTACAACAAATAATACACACTGATTACGTCACGAGCAGTTGTCTGTGTGGCACTGGTTACGTCACGAGCAGTTGGTTGTGTGGTACTGGTTACGTCACGAGCAGCTGTCTGTGTGGTACTGGTTACATCACGAGCAGTTGTTTGTGTGGTACTGGTTACGTCATGGGGAGTTGTTCGTGTGGTGGTGGTAACATCCGGGGAAGTTGTTCGTGTGGTTGTGGTAACATCCGGGGAAGTTGTTCGTGTAGTTGTGATAACATCCGAGGAAGTTTTTGGTGTGACTGTGGTAACATCTGGCGAAGTTGTTTCTGGTGTACTAGTGTTATCTTTGCACTGCAGAATTCCTGAAACATTGAATTTATTTTGACGAAGCTTTAATGGAGTGAAATGCATGTGCTGCGTGTATATATATTTCAAAGATGTAACAAATACTAATATTTTTAGAACTCCTTATAATCGAGCTGCAAAACGTGACGTAACTTCACCTGATTGTTCTTTAATGACACTTTTCATGGAATGCGAATACGGACCATACTTAAATTTTAGTTTTAAAATGCTAAAGATAAATTAGACTCGTTCAATATTTTCATGAATTGTTGATAATTTATATTCGTATCTGTCTCACCTGGAATACTTTCTAGAGACGGAATGATGCCATAGCCGGACTAAAACAGATAGGATTTGTTAGCGTGATCGTCAGATAAAACAAAAGCAGCAGAAAACAGATTCAAAACAAGCTACAACAAATAAAGAACAAGGAGTATCAAGATAGTGGCTGTTACAAAGCTACAACAATACAAAAACAAACGTGAAACTGACTGCGCTACAACAAATACTTCACGAACCTGAGGCCAGCTCCAACAAACAATATATACGTGGGTGGCTGTGACATCTGCTACAAATATTACACAAGCATGGCTTTGATAGCTACAAAAAAATACACAAGTCTTGACTGTAACAGCTACAACAAATAATACACAAGTTTGGCTGTGACATCTGCAACAAATATTACACAAGTTTGGCTGTGACATCTGCAACAAATATTACACAAGACTGGCTGTGACAGCTACAACAAATAATACACAAGTCTGGGTGTGACATCTACAACAAATAATACACAAGTCTGTCTGTGACAACTACAACAAGTAATACACAAGTCTGGGTGTGACATCTACAACAAATACTACACAAGTCTGGGTGTGACATCTACAACAAATAATACACAAGTCTGGGTGTGACAGCCACAACAAATAATACACAAGTCTGGGTGTGACATCACCAACAAATAATACACAAGTCTGGGTGTGACAGCCACAACAAATAATCCACAAGTCTGGGTGTGCCAGCCACAACAAATAATACAAAAGTCTTGCTGTGACAGCTACAACAAACAATATATATACATGGTTGACTATGACAGCTACAACAAATAATACACAAGTCTGGGTGTGACATCTACAACAAATAATACACAAGTCTGGGTGTGACATCTACAACAAATAATACACAAGTCTGGGTGTGACATCTACAACAAATAATACACAAGTCTGGGTGTGACATCTACAACAAATAATACACAAGTCTGGGTGTGACATCTACAACAAATAATACACAAGTCTGGGTGTGACATCTACAACAAATAATACACAAGTCTGGGTGTGACATCTACAACAAATAATACACAAGTCTGGGTGTGACATCTACAACAAATAATACACAAGTCTGGGTGTGACATCTACAACAAATAATACACAAGTCTGGGTGTGACATCTACAACAAATAATACACAAGTCTGGGTGTGACATCTACAACAAATAATACACAAGTCTGGGTGTGACATCTACAACAAATAATACACAAGTCTGGGTGTGACATCTACAACAAATAATACACAAGTCTGGGTGTGACATCTACAACAAATAATACACAAGTCTGGGTGTGACATCTACAACAAATAATACACAAGTCTGGGTGTGACATCTACAACAAATAATACACAAGTCTGGGTGTGACATCTACAACAAATAATACACAAGTCTGGGTGTGACATCTACAACAAATAATACACAAGTCTGGGTGTGACATCTACAACAAATAATACACAAGTCTGGGTGTGACATCTACAACAAATAATACACAAGTCTGGGTGTGACATCTACAACAAATAATACACAAGTCTGGGTGTGACATCTACAACAAATAATACACAAGTCTGGGTGTGACATCTACAACAAATAATACACAAGTCTGGGTGTGACATCTACAACAAATAATACACAAGTCTGGGTGTGACATCTACAACAAATAATACACAAGTCTGGGTGTGACATCTACAACAAATAATACACAAGTCTGGGTGTGACATCTACAACAAATAATACACAAGTCTGGGTGTGACATCTACAACAAATAATACACAAGTCTGGGTGTGACATCTACAACAAATAATACACAAGTCTGGGTGTGACATCTACAACAAATAATACACAAGTCTGGGTGTGACATCTACAACAAATAATACACAAGTCTGGGTGTGACATCTACAACAAATAATACACAAGTCTGGGTGTGACATCTACAACAAATAATACACAAGTCTGGGTGTGACATCTACAACAAATAATACACAAGTCTGGGTGTGACATCTACAACAAATAATACACAAGTCTGGGTGTGACATCTACAACAAATAATACACAAGTCTGGGTGTGACATCTACAACAAATAATACACAAGTCTGGGTGTGACATCTACAACAAATAATACACAAGTCTGGGTGTGACATCTACAACAAATAATACACAAGTCTGGGTGTGACATCTACAACAAATAATACACAAGTCTGGGTGTGACATCTACAACAAATAATACACAAGTCTGGGTGTGACATCTACAACAAATAATACACAAGTCTGGGTGTGACATCTACAACAAATAATACACAAGTCTGGGTGTGACATCTACAACAAATAATACACAAGTCTGGGTGTGACATCTACAACAAATAATACACAAGTCTGGGTGTGACATCTACAACAAATAATACACAAGTCTGGGTGTGACATCTACAACAAATAATACACAAGTCTGGGTGTGACATCTACAACAAATAATACACAAGTCTGGGTGTGACATCTACAACAAATAATACACAAGTCTGGGTGTGACATCTACAACAAATAATACACAAGTCTGGGTGTGACATCTACAACAAATAATACACAAGTCTGGGTGTGACAGCCACAACAAATAATACACAAGTCTGGGTGTGACAGCCACAACAAATAATACACAAGTCTGGGTGTGACAGCCACAACAAATAATACACAAGTCTGGGACAGGTACAAAAATAATACACTATTTTAGCTGTGACAGCTACAACAAATAAGTCTGGCTGTTTATATATACTTGTTTATATACCTTTATGCTTAGTACCATACAGACCTCTCATAGTACACGTGTTTATATACTTTTTGCAGAAAATACAATAACATGTACTCTTGAGAGTGTGTAATGAAATTTACAAATGGACAAATGGATATAGTCATCGTAGATAGAATTAAATTCAGCGTTTTGGGGGTTTTTTTCGGTACAAGACGGGCTGGACATGTTGCTAGTTTTGATAATGTGTGCTCATGTCCTTGTTACAATCTCCGAAAAGAAAATTGTCCTTGAATAATTCTAATTACTGATATAGATTCTATATCAAAATAGTTATAAAGCTAATAAACTAACGCCTTTATGATCGCTTCCATTGAGATGTATAGCGAGGCACACTCACATTAGCAGTAAAACTGATATCTTTTGGAAGCAGAACTGTGGCAGCAGTTGTGTGAGGATTAAAGCATGTCAGATGACCTCCGAACGTCGCTCCGGAAATGTCCGTCACCCTGAGAACTTCTGTATTGGTCACGGTAACTGTGGTAACAACGTAGGGAGACGAAGGTATGGATGTCCATTGTGCTGGGATGACCGTGTCCTGTACCAATATATTGTTCTGTTCGCCGTCTCTAGCTACAAGCGATAGCTGACAATCCATATAGAACGGCGCCACGGGAACCACATACTTGCTGGTGTAATGCTGCAACGGCACCGGGTAATACATGCCAGCATTTAGCCATTCCGTTCTTACCACAAAATGACTGACAAGAATATTATTTTCAGCCGATATTTCTACAAATTCACAGGTAAACGAATGATTCAAATGATCCTGAAAAGCATGCATTAGGAAAAGCGTGGTGGAACCGCACCCCGTGAGCAGAACGTTTGTGTCGTCTTTTGAAGACACAACTTTGATGACGTCAGCATGCTGTGCGGTGCTGTCCCTGACAACTATGTAGCGATTACCCCAGTGCATAAGAGGAGGTAGACTCGCGGATAAATGATCCCGTCCTAGTTCTGTGAATGTCCTTGTTTTATCTGCACCTGCAAACGCGGCAATCTCGCGGTCGGAAGATATCAACATTCCCGTTAAATCAGCCTTTGTGGCAAACTGAACAGTCTGCAAAGGCTGTAAAGTCAGTTGTAGGACATCACATGCTTGATAGGTTGTTCCATTAAACTCTATGGAACCAGTAAATTGCGCGGGTATATACACAATAATATTGGCAGGCTCTAATACGGACGCCACGCCGATCTCACAGTGTGCAACATTTATTTGACAGTTTGTGAGAACAACATACACGAGACCGAGATGTGGGACTGGTCGGGGCGTGAACACGTCGGTAGAAGTTTTGTATACGTTACTGAACCCTAGTACGTATATATTGTCCACAGATGTAAGCATAATGCCCTTGTTTTCTATCATATTCAAACCAAGCCTCGATATGGACGAATTAAGTCGGAGGGTAAAGCGCTTATACTTCTGTTCCAGCAATATTGTTTGGTTGACGCCATTGATAGCCTCGTAGACTGTTACCGAAGCCCCGTCAACATCACTTGTCACGTAGATATCTGTGTCTCCATAGGTACCTTTATTTAGTGGATTCCGAAGAAAGCAAAGAACCACGTTATCGCCACATGTACGAGTTACACCTACAACGAGCAAATCTATATATCAAAACTCTAATGGAAAAGGCATTCATCTTTCTTTCTACAGAGTCAACACAAATATCATGGAACTGAAACATATGAAATAAATAGCATATCAACAGTTTAATATCAGTTACCAAAACTCGATCGAATGAGTGAAGTATGTATGTATGTATGTATGTACGTATATATGTATGTATGTACGTTTGTATGCATTTACGTTTGCATGCATGTTGTCTATGTGGTCTCAGGAATACGCTTATTGAAATATTTATGATATATTTGCTTTTTAGGGAAAATGGAAATACAGCAGTAACATAAATTGCTTTTACATGCGTGATTGATATTTTAGTATGACTATTGATTTTTTAAGTACCGCTGTTTGTATAATGTTTTAGATATAGTCTTTTATAACTCTTCCAGAGTGCCTTCTAACCCTTTTTAATGTTCGATGGTTTTATGACATTGTATAAAATGTGCAATGGTTTGGAAGTCGAGGCTCTAATGCAACATCTGTCTGAAGGCTAAAGATACATCTCCCCGATATCAGTATACTGAAAACATTAAATCAGATATAACTTGCCAATTTTGAAATCAAAATAATACCTGTGTTAACTGTTATTTTCATAGAGTATCATCGTACAGCTGTATTTTGACAGAAAATCTAAATTTAACTACGACACATAGTGTGCTGCCTACATTTGAGGAGCCTTACGAATATTATGTTAGGACGAGGACATCCGGGCTGTAATGTTGGCGACATAGAGCAGTGTACAGTACCTGATGCGAAAATCGTTTCTATAAACACCTAGTCGTATGAGCTTCCGCGAACTAATGTTTTAAATTACAAGATATTTATTGAATCTATCCATGATCATAGTAGGTTTTTGGTAACACTTTGGTAACATAACTACAAATATATATTACGTACCTACATATTTTATACATTGTAACTCATTCAATATCATTTGAGTGCCTTCACTTATGTACTACTGCAGTAAATTTTTATCTATCTGGACTTGTGGCATATGATACCTTGTTTGTCACGTGCATTTCAGGTGAACTAATTATGTTTTGATTTAACTTAAAAAATATTTTAAAATATTGAAGTAGATTGTTTACAAAGAAATTCTCTTAATAGCGCGTTATTTATACTAGAAACACGATATCTATAAGATATTCAAAAAAATGAAAACTGATTATTTTATCTAAATATATGTAGTTATCTAGAATGTGACTGCGGAACAACTTACCAATGACGAGTAAGGTTGCTAAACCGTTCAGTAAGAAGAAGTGCGCCATGTCAGTATTTCTGGTCACTATTAACCCAACTATATCTAGTTTTGAGTGCACCAATGTCTCGTCAACTATGATTCGGCCCTTCTAAAGCAGTTATAACTTATCATGTTTATTGATCGGGTGATTTGTAGGATCTTGTTTGTCCTTTCCAAAAGTAAATACTTATCACTTCAAGCAGATGGACGTCAGTATTTCATTGTTTGTGAATTGATTCACTGAACACTTTTATAACTTAATGTTTGAACGCGCGTCTGAAATGACTGCTTTTTATCCACGACGGAAGGGCACGCGTATAACGTAAATATTTGTCGTATTTCTATGATCACATCCTTTCAAATTATGAATAAAAATGAGAGGAAACCAGACTCGATATACTCAACATTAAGCTCACATCATTTAAATGGATTGCGTTGACGGCTTCCGACGTTTAATCGATTCGATTCAGAAATATCAGCATTTCTTCTTCTAAGAGTCATATACAAATAAGTTAATACAAAGTTTGAATTTACCAACTGTCTGTTTGTTCTACTATCCAGTCAGCAATCTGCTGACTGTCGCTCTATCGTGTCACCACATCTTTGGTTGTCATCCTCTCCATGCCAGTCACCAACTGCCTGTTATCCCTCATCCAGACACTACCCGTCTTAATATTCCGCCACCCAGTCACAAGCTGTCTTAATGACCTGCCATCACCCGACTTTATTTACTTCCATCTAATCGACACCCGTCTTCATTATATATTCCTCAATCAAGTCGCCATCCGTCTCAATTGCATTCCATCCAGTCACCACCGATCCTGATGTACTTTAATCAAGTGTCCTTGCATCAAGTAGACACCCACCTTTATATGTACTAACATGACATCACAATCAATATCAATACAGTGCAATTCATTAACACATCTCGTGCTGTAGGTGACTGCATCTCATTGCAATATATGAACACATCTCGTGCTGAAGGTTGATGCATCTCATTGCAATTGATAAACACATTTCGTGCTGTAGGGGACTTCATCTCATTGCATTGCATGGTCACATCTCGTGCTGTACGTGACTACGCCCATTGCATTGCATGGCCACATCTCGTGCTGTACGTGACTACACCCATTGCATTATATGAACACATCTCGTGCTTTATGTGACTGCATCTCATTGCAAAACATAAAGACATTTCGTGCGTATGCCCTACCTTTATTTATATTGAGTTTGATTAATATTTGTGTTTTTTACTCTTTGGTGTTCATCTCGTTGCTTCTTTGTCTGTCTGTTTTTATTTTTCACAATGTTGGATATGTTTATCATAAAAAAAGTAAAACAAAATTAACTTTACAGTAAATGCTTTGTTCATTATTTTGGAATTGAATTGGAAAAAAATGAAAATCACTTATTTGACAAAACTGATTTGCAATATTTACCCCTTTTAACAATGGATAAGAGAAGTTTAAAGTATATAAAGACCAACCAGAGTACGTTTTAGATTTTCCCCCAAAAAACCGGTTCATTGGAATGATTATATAACAAATATTAAACCATCAATATGACTAAAAGCATTCTATTGTTGACGATAATGTTGTTTTTTTTGCCTCATTAAAAAAATACTATATGAGGCAATATTTATAATGTGGTATTTGTAATATGGTATTTGAACTCAATTTTCTTACCTGGCCAATGCTATTTTAACAAGAGGCACATGGGCCTTAACGGTCACATGAGTCCTAAAGTATTTTTTGTTGTTGTTGAAATATTGTGTGGAGATAATGATGACAATCATCCCTACCGATTTGAGTAAAAAAAATAAGTATAACGTTAAGTTAAGTTTGTCAGGACCATGAGTTGATCATTTCTATACCGAGCTTCAGTTAAATCGGCCTATTAGAACTTGATTTTAAGTGGCGCCCATATTGGATTTTTGATCGGCCCGAAAAAAACACTTTGCCAGGATCATGAGACTATCATTCCTACCAAGTTTCAGTTAAATCGGCTGAATAGAAATTGACTTTAATTTTAAAATAGATTTTCAAAATGGCGGCCATATTGGATTTCTGATCGACCCGAAAAATAACAACACTTTGTCAAGACCATGAGTCGATCATTACTACCAAGTTTCAGTTAAATCGGACCAGTGAAACTTGACTTTAAGTTTGAAATAGTTTTTCAAAATGGTGGCCGTGGCGGCCATATTGGATTTCTGATCGACCCATAAAATAAAAACATTTTGACAAGACCATGAGTCGATCATTACTACCAAGTTTCAGCTAAATCGGACCAGTGAAACTTGACTTTAAGTTTGAAATAGTTTTTTTCAAAATTGGGGTCGTGGTGGCCATATTGGATTTCTGTTCGACTCGAAAAATAACAACACTTGGTCAGGGAGATGTCAGTAAAATTCCCATGAAGTATCAATGAAATCCTTTCGACAGTATTTCAGCTTAAATTGAAAATGTAAAATGTCAACGGAGGACTGGCGACGCACGACGCACGGCGACAGACGAAGACGGATAGCAATAAGGACTGATTTGGAACTTAAATCAATAAAGTCTATTCCTGAATAGTACACAATAGTGGAATAAGTAATTCTCATTTCCACTGTATTTAGACGACGGTTTAACTGCTGCTTAATATATGAGAACGATCAATTTTATGACAGCTTTCTAAGAAAAATAATCGAACAAGAACCCACTACAAAAATAAAAATTCAGAATCATCGACATTTTTACTGCTATGTTTTATACCATGTAATTAGTTCAACGCTCTTGCAATGCAATGATGTCGATGCAAACTTACGTTATATGTTTTACTTTCCTTGCACAATATTACACAAGAGGTCATTATATATTTAAAAATTATCTAATGTTTTTAATCCAAAACAAAATAAATTATCCGATGTTTTTTTTTATTTTTGTACACATTTTAATTCTATAATATAGGAATCCAACATCATGAAGAACAAAAAATATAACGTTATTCTGTTGCGAATAGTTTGATGTTTCGGCTACTTTTAGAGTAGGATGTCTACTTCTAGTTTGATTGGTTTTAACATTTCTGCGAAAAGTCACAGAGGAAACACAATGACAATACAAATCCCTGGACGAGACCTGAAAAAAAAATTCAGAGACTTTGATTGAAATATTTGAAATAATTTTCAAAATGTTCAAAATTAAATTTAAACGCTATGTAATGAGTAGCGAAAAATCAATGTCTAGTTGGTGTTTACATAGATTATTGAGGTTTATTATTTGTAAATAGTATTGGAATTTTTTATAATAGTGTATCATAATGAATGTTTAATGCGAGTTGAACATGATGAGTCAACGTCCGTGAAGACATACCATTTCTACACTTCAAATAATAAATAAGGATTTGTCTCACATTATTATTATCATTATTATTATGTATACGAGTCAAACATTCTTTTCATCGCATATGCGGATTCCAGTCTAAATTCTTCAAAATCAATTCCATTTAAATGATGGGTCATTGGGCCTCCTAGTAAAATGTTAATTAATGAATATTCAGGCAGTGAATGCAGATATGAACTGAGTTCAATACTTGAAATTCAGGCAACTATACGCCATGAATTGTCACGAAGAGTTTCTGTTACAGAACAACGCAAAATCACATGAGGTACAAAATCTGTGTAGAAATAGCCACAATGATGGCATAAAAGCTGTATGTTACTTACACGTACAGATACAATCAATTTCATTATATATCCGATATTGTCAAGAAAAGTTGGGTGACGCAAGGCTAATTTCCATAAATAATGAGGTTTTAGACAGTTATGTAGCAATACAAATCGTGTAAAGTCTGTGTCATTAGACATTCTTTGCATCCATGTATAAGTTTCATAATTTGTTAAGGATATATAAATCAATGACTTTCAAAACATTTTATTTGGAAAAACACCATCATCTAGAAATAATACAATGTATTCATATAGATTATACTTCTTTAGTATTCTGACAATGTCTGGTATATAACCTTTTTGACTATAATTATTAATGTATACATAAAATAACTCAAAATGAATACTCTGCAGATTAAGTTACCTCTTTTCATTCTACAGATCCTGCCTAAAAACAAAAGCTTTTTTATATCGATGTACGCCTCTATAGAAAACCATCCGATTAAAGAAGTACACATATCAGTTCTTTTTCTTTTTCCGAAACCTTAGATTGACTTAACAATCAATTGTTGGGCTCTCTCTAACATCAATAACTCAGTATTTGAAAGTACCTAGAGTTCACATCCGTAAAGCGCAGACGGGTAGACTTTAGTTTTTACAATTTTAGCAACAGTTAATGGTTAGGTGCGCATAGATGTGCCCCAGAACGTAAAAGGGGCCATGGTACCACTTTGTTTTATTTTTTACACGCTTGTTTTGTTTTGTTAATGGAATTGTGGTTATCATTCAATAAGATACCAACATGAGTAATCTCTGAAACGACAGGCAATATATTATCATAAAGACGTACAGTACATTTAATGCTTATGATTCTTGTATTTGAAAATACGACAACATTACTTTTTGAAGCAGAATACAAAAATCGCCACTTTCGACTGTATGATTCACAAATAGTTAACATTTTATTTAGATTTGTAATATTTGTACTTACCAAACAGATATCGTCTGCTTGAGTTGGACATTTACAGTTTTATCGATTATCATTGCGCCCCTACCACAGTTTTCAACTTCATTCAACAAGTCATTAATAAAAACTAATTACATTTTGGCTGAGAGAGCCACGTCTTGTCAGATACCTCGCTCCATCTCTACAGGTACAAATTTTGTTGTGCGAATTTTGTATGAATTTAGTTCTTCCTGCGTTTTTATTGCACATGTTTTCGCTTTTTCTTTTTCCTTTCCTGGTTTCTGTAGCGATGCCTTCAGGAGTTTTAGTTCATTTTCGTTTTCTGTGATTTCATGTTTCATTGAGTTTATTGAGTGTATTGCATGTCTATGTTCACATTTCATATCGTGTATGTCCACCTGAACTTTTACAAGTAGTTCTTTTAGACTTTTGGAACCATCGGAGTCGTTTGCCGAATTGTTGCTTTTGACCTGGTTATTATCTTGTCGTTTCCTTGACGGGATTACGTCGTTCAGGTCTTCCGTATACTCACCAAAGTAGCCCTAAACAGAACGAAAATGTCTCTGGCTAGCTTTAATTGCACGGATTTCGCTGTTGATGTACGGGGTTCGAGGCGTTTACGTAGGTAACCCTCTTTAACAGGAAAATCGTCGCGTTTGTTTTTTCAATGATACTTAAAAGTTTAAACACAGTTATAATCAATAAAGATGTCATTTTTTTGTTTAACTTTTTTATTCATTGCAAATACCTTTTGGCTGGACAAGTGACCAATGGATAATTTGGATTAGATTACAATATACATAAAATCAAAATGTGCATTAAGTACCTTATTAAGTCCAATTTAATTCAAATTGACCATTGACCATTGAAACACGAGGAGAAAGAATTAAATACTATACAATTAATAAATTTGTTCGCCGGCCTATCTATTCTTAGTTTAGGATGAACAGTCAATAATTAAACAAATTAATCGCAACACTTTCATTTTCATATGCTTTGACCATTTAACTTTCAAATGCACATTACTTTCAAAAGTAAAACGTCTGCACAACTGTGAAACATACCAGCGTTAGGCGCATGCTCAATTACCAACAAATTTAATGCGATAAGCGTTTGATAATATTTTTAGCAGGGAATGATAATCACGTTAACAAATCTCAGACAAGAAAACAATTTCTCTGTTCATTCTTTCGCTTTGTGTTACACCACATTAAAATCAAGAACGTAATTATCGCAAATATAAAATATAACATGTAGTATGTAGAAATGTGAAACTGTTGAAGCAAGAGGCCCAGAAGGACTGTATCGATGACCTGGATATCTTAGCAATCATGGAAAAATATTCTCCATGATCCTTGGTAATGGGCCAGACCCCAAGGCCAAACCTTGTAGCATCTCTGTATTAGATTTTTCAAGCCCAGCAATTTTATGTATGGTTATGGAGTGGGGATCTCAACTGTTTCCAAGCTGTGACTCAGAACTAGGTCCTTGTTGTTGTGGCCAGAACCAAGAGTCAATTCTAATATCATGACTGTATTCGTCTCTTTATGCCCAGCATTTGTATATATAGTTTTGGGATGGGGATCTCAAACCTTTTAAAGTTATGACCCAGGGGTTAAGTTTGCAAGGGTGGTTCAGACCCTGGTGTCAATTCTAAAATCGTGACAGCATTTGTGTCCATATGCCCAACACAATTGTATATATAGTGTTGGGGTGGGGATCTTAACCGTTTCGAAGTTACGACTCAGGGACTATGTCTTCTGAAGCCAGACCGCAGAGCCATCCTGGAAGCATATGTGCATTCTTCTCTTTATACTCAGCAATTGTATTTTTGGTTATAGAGTGGGAATCTCAACCATTTCCAAGTAATAAACTATTTTTGGCCCCACCCCTTAGCCCGGGGGGGGGGGGCGGTCAGCCCCACCATTTGCACAATTTTGAATCCCCACTACCTAGGGATGTTTCCAGTCAAATATGGTTGATATCCATCTCTTGGTTCCGGATCCAGAGAAGAAGTCGCTTAAAGCAATGTAGCCAAATAACCCCTTTTGGCCCCGCCCATAAGCCCCGAAGGGGGTCAGCCCCACCGTTTGTACAATTTTGAATTCCTGCCTCCCATGAATGCTTCCGACCAAATATGATCGATATCCAGTGCGAAGTTCTACAGAAGAAGTTGTTCATAGCAATATAGCCAAATTGGCCCTTTTTGGCCCCGTGTGGTTCAATAGCAACCACGAATGTTTATACACAACGACCATTTCATATTATACAGTACCTGTAATAAGGATAAATATTACTATGTATCACGTAACAGTCACGCACATTTTGATGAACCCGTTTTCTTTAACAGTAAATGTGATGCTATCATTATATTACCGTCAGATCACTTGGTCTAAATTCTTCAGTGCATACTTTGAATAAAGATAATACAATCCAATGAAGACGACAGAAACTTTCATAACAATTATGATATTCGAGCTGTTTTGTTTTCGTGTTGTCGGTCTGGTTTGTAAAGGGGCTAATGTTCTATCCCATTGCTGCAAGATAGCCTCTCTAGCTCCCGACCATTTGCCTGGCCCCTCAAGTCGGTATTGATAGGGTGTGCAAGCTCCGAACAGACATAACCAAGCCAGTTTCGTGTCGGTTAGGAACATTTTCACTACAACAGAGAATACAAAACTGCTTTGATTCCAGCCAACATCGGCGATATTTATCGTTGACATTTATTTGCAAAGAAATAAATCCCTTCATGGTATGATAAATAAACCCTCCCTGCTACAATCATATATATTCATATTTGCGCTTGACTTGCAAAATACATGTGTGGGGGTAATCCGATGATATACTCAGCAGTCAGGGCTTGGAGTTACAAAGAAAACATTTACACACAAAAACTGCAGTAAGATTACCTTAACCCCACAAAACCCCCGGTAAGATTATTTTAACACCCACAAAAAACCGCAGTAAGATTATTTTAACCCCCACAAAAATCACAGTAAGATTATTTTAACCCCCACAAAAACCACAGTAAGATTATCTTGACCCCCACAAAAACCACAGTAAGATTATCTTGACCCCCACAAAAAAAAAACAGTAAGATAACCTTAACTCCAGCAAAACCACAGTAAGATTACCTTAACCCCAACAAAAACCGCAGTAAGATTATCTTGACCGGCACAAAAACCAAAGTGAGATTACCTTAAGCCCCACAAAACCCACAGTAAGATTACCTTAACCCCCACAAAAAACACAGTAAGATTACCTTAACCTCCACAAAAACCACAGTAAGATTACCTTAACCCCACAAAACCCCCGGTAAGATTATTTTAACCCTAACAAAATCCACAGTAAGATTATTTTAACACCCACAAAAAAACACAGTAAGATTATTTTAACCCCCACAAAAACCACAGTAAGATTATCTTGACCCCCACAAAAACCACAGTAAGATTATCTTGACCCCCACAAAAAAACACAGTAAGATAACCTTAACTCCAGCAAAACCACAGTAAGATTACCTTAACCCCAACAAAAACCGCAGTAAGATTATCTTGACCGGCACAAAAACCAAAGTGAGATTACCTTAAGCCCCACAAAACCCACAGTAAGATTACCTTAACCTCCACAAAAAACACAGTAAGATTACCTTAACCTCCACAAAAACCACAGTAAGATTACATCAACCCCCACAAAAACCACAGTAAGATTACCTTAACCCCCACAAAAACCAAAGTAAGAAAACCACAGTAAGATTTCATTTACCCCATTTATGATAAACCGTGTTTCCTGCACCAGAGCTTCTACATATCATGATGTCAACAGTCAAAACCAGGAAAGACGACAGTAACCAACAACCTAAGATACGATGAACACGTGGTACCCATGAACACGCTGTACCCATGAACACGTGGTACCCATGAACACGCTGTACCCATGAACACGTGGTACCCATGAACACGTGGTACCCATGAACACGCTGTTATCAATTAGGTAGGTATGACGGCCGTAAACTATCCTCGGCGTAGCTTTAAACCTCTTCGGCAAGACACCCTGGCCAAGAACTGTGTTAGCCATCAGAACAGATATATCCAGGGAATTCTGACACTTCGACCAGCCTCAAGATTATGACGACTGTAAACGCACCAAATTGTCAGATTTTTTTATTTGAACATTAATCATTAAAAGAATACAAAACATATCTGTTAAAGTGTCACACATTTCGTGCCGATATATTGATTATGTTGAAATGTTCTCGCCAAGAGGATTGTTGATGCGGACTTCATGCGTGTATTATTGTTGCTATCAGTGTGCTATGCATTTGCCATTTCAAATCAACGGACTGATACACCAATTCTTAAAACTATATATAATCTTTATTTTATTTTTACAACAATTATGAAACAAGATTTTACAACTTTAATTAATTCCTGATTTTGGCCAGAACGGTTTTTGGAGAGGGTCTTGCTAACGGCGAGAGTTGGTGAAAGGCGAGGTACCTACCAAGTTCGCTGCTCGATCTTTAAATATTTATTGGTAAAGCAAGAGGTGAAATATATTACCTAGTATTTAGCAATGAAGGCAAATCGATAGATGTTCTAACTTCTAAAATAAATTTCTAAAAAGAATATTTAGAGATCTACTTAAAAAAAGCAGTATTACATCCTGATTGAAGTATGTTTTACTGTGGCTAGTAGGGGTCAACCGTTTTTAATACACCTATGATTGACCGAGGAGGAAAGTACCTGTGGTATAGTTAAACAAGTGGAAGATCATGTACGGTAATGCTGTCTGTAGGTACTCCTGTTCGTTTAGGTATCTATGTATGTACAGTGACCCTGTACCAGAACCTTTACTATTTACCGAATGGTGAATAGGTGATTTATCAATTGAGTCCTGGAAACCTTACCTAATGCAGGTTTACACCCGAACAGTGAGGCTAGCTCATCCATGTACACCATGTAGTCTACCGTGAAGAAATGGCCTTTAGAGTCACTGAACACCTTCTTAAGTCTGCTCCGGGTTTTCTCTATATCGGCTTGTTGTAACTCAACGGAAGGTAGCTTCACTTTCCCCTGAAATTATACAGTCAGTTAAATATTGTATTCACTTCAACGTTTATCGCCTTGGAATGTTAACCAGTAACTCGGTTACTTACGACATTGAAAATCATTTTTAAAGTGTAAGAATACGCCGTTGTAAAACCTCGGGGCGTGCATATGGAGAGCTGGGCGGCAGTCTACTCTGTGATCGCTAGACAGTACTTTTGGATTATTAATATAACCAAATTAATACCTGACACAGCGGTAACATACAGAACAACACCAATTGTACCTTGAATGAAGGGGAAAGGTGTTTTCTTTTTAAAAGAAGTTAAAAGTGTCATATTAAGAATCCTCTTGACGTATTCCTGTTACAAAATGTATCAAAATACTGAAATGTGACAAAACAAAACTAGCTTTGTACTTGTAGTCTATAGTTGAATCATTTTTGGACGTAACGCTTGTTAAATGTTTATAAACTTTTCTAACCACATTGCCTTCTGGTGCCCATATTTCAAACTATAAAAATTGAAAGTGCCTTATGAATAAAGAAAAAGGTGTTATACGTCGTCAAAGTTGATGCAGCGTGCCTTATTTAAGATATGCACATCTTTATACGACTCTCATCACTTTCAAAAGTTCAGGCGGAAACTGCGGGACTAGATTTGTTTAGAAGGTATTGTGTTCAGACGGACGGACGGACGGACGGACGGACGGACCGACCGACGGCCAGAAGGACAGCATGACAACATATAATTCACTAAGCTGTCGGCGGGTCTTTAAAGCAAAATCGTAAGTACCGAGAAAAATAACAGCAGCTGAGGAAACATAATAATAAAACAAAAGATACAAATTTACCTTGAACACAGCCAAAGCAAGTCTAGCCTGCATCTCCGCCATTGGCGGCGACGGCCCCGCGGCCTGTATCAAGCCTATGACACAGATGGTTGGTTGAGTAGAAACAGGCGGGAACATGAACTTATACAACGTATTACGGTTTGCACTCAGTCCGTGAACGGAAGAGTGTAGAAATGGGTAGTCAAATGTGTATCCGGTTGCAAGAAGTATCACGTCTACGTCACATTCTGTTGTTCCATCATCAAACTCCACGCTGGTCTTGTGAAGACGTTTTACACCTGCCTTGATGACGATGCTTCCACATGCTATACGACTCGGCAGTTCGTCGTTAACAAGGACGCCCTTTGCAAATGGTCCACTATCCGTTTCCAGACAATATGCCTGGTGGTTGACTGTTTGGTTTAATTTCTTCAAATATAAAGTTTCGATCAGAGACCTGGGCAGATAGCTAAGAGCTCCGCGCCTAAACCTAGTCAGGTGGATCATATCCACCGGCATTCCAGCTTCGGATATCCGGCCTAATATGTAGCGTCCATCTCGCGTGCTCAGATACACCTGTCCATATGAGGGGAAACATAAACCAAAATATAGGAACAGTACAAAAACCGATGAAAAATCAATGGTTACGTATAGATACATAAGCAGTAACGTTGTTTTTGACAAGCAGTATTATTCTATCGTAGATATACCTGGCAAATGAAAAAAAATGCATTTCCCCATCACTTTATTGATGTAGCCATTATCGAACTGTATTTAATCAAATGGAGATTTTGGAATATTACTTTGACCAAATACTAATATGAATTATTTGAAATTCGTGAATATTATTTTATTTTTTTAAGTTTTGCTTCAAACCATATCTGTTACGTGTTCGTGTGGATTAGTATTATCGACAGGCACAATATTTCAGATGCATAAGTCATTTTTGTTGGAGTCTACATTAGCTTAGATAACTGAGTATTTCCTTGAATGAGCTTAAGCTAGGTACCAGGCATTTTGATGAATTTACATCTTGTATTAACCCTATACCGGGTATCTAGATCTATTGAAAAATATATTAAATACAGAGTATTTGGTTTAGCGAAATAAATGCAAAAGATGTATCCTGTATTTTACTTTTACCATCAGTACGTACCTTGGACGCCACACGACTCAATTCTACAGCAGCATCACCACCGGAGTTCCCGATGCCAACCACCACAACTTTTTTGTCCTCAAAACCATGAAAATCCCTGTAGTCGTGTGAATGTATGAGTTTCCCTTGAAAGGCGTTCTGACCAGGGACGTTGGGTACAAATTTGTCTTTGTAATGCCCACAGCAGACCATGACGTTATCAAACGTCTCCGTCGTCAGCTTCCCTGTGCTGCCATCCTTGGACACAACTGTCCATTTGCTCTCTTTCTCCTCTTGGACTGGTTTGACTGATACGATCTGTTGGTACAATCTCAGAGGTAATAGGGGGCTTTAATAATATTAATGACAATAATAATAATAATATACAACATTTGATATAGCGCCCTATATAGCTAATATAAGCCACTCTAAAGCGCTTTACAGAACATAGTCCTGACCACACAACTCGAATTGTATGGGCAGGAGAAAAACGTTTTCTCTGAATGATCGAACCCCGGTCGCCTGCGTGGAAGGCCAGAGTGTTAACCACCCGACCAATCCGCCCATAACACAGATGTTGTTGATTGGAAAGTGCCACCAAGTCTTGTCTAAATTTTGTCTTGTGTATAGGTGTGAACTTGCTCATGTTTGTTATTTGTTATTCAAAGAACGTTACATTTGCCAGGATAAAAGGACATTCCTTAAACCTTTTAACTTACGGCTAATCTATCTATGTCTTGCTCAAGGTACATGGACATTGACAAATAAAGAAATTGAAAGGTACACATTAGTGTCTTCTGCAGTTCGTCGTAAATTGGACTTCACACAGAGGTATTGTAGGTGTAACACAAAGGGATGTACCTCCGAACCCTGAAGGACACCATATCTGACGTCAACGTGGCCATATCTTTCCAATTCTATAATTTTTGTTTGCTATCTGTTACCAACGAAGTTATCCATCCAGATATTTACTTTGTCGCCGATACCACAGTATCAGTAGCTAACCTTGCGAAACTCTTGTTTCTTTGTCAATGGTGAAATTGGCATAATCAATAAATTTAAAAGGCTGGCTCTCATTCGATAGAAATCTACTGAAACCATGTTCAAGAGGGTAGTTCATGGTGCTAATGACCACTCTGCGGTCTAACAACAGTGTATTTATTGTAGATACATACATAGGAAAATGGACCTATATTACCTTGATTTGGTTCATGCTAACTCTTAATCAGTACATACATGTAAGCTATTTCAGATAAGCTCTTCAAACGTTTTAGCTTTTAACACATAAGACCTGGTAGCTTTGAAAAGGAATTGGGTTGTGTAGTAGTTTTAGTTTAATAAAAGCTATTTTTTATCTTTATCCTATTTTATACCACCTACCGGTAGCATGATAAATTCATTACCATTGGTTGTCAGTATGAGAAGAAGTTGGGAACGACATGAGAACAACTTCAGAAGCTCAGAAAAGAACGTCTGCTCGCGCCAGATGACGAACGAAACCGGATATAGTGTCCACACAAGCGATCCGCGTAAGAAAATATTACGTCACAAACATATCAATACAAAGTTACGGAAAATTATTGTGAGAATAACATCACCATTTCAAGTGTAAATGTGCATATGGAAAGGCCAATGACGATAGGATTGTTTTGAAAATATTTATCCTACGTGGTTTTTAGGTTCATTGTATTCCTCCGCGCAAAACTTCTATTTGTTTACGTTTATCACAGGTGATCGTTGACCATTGAGCTTAGAAGTCATTTGGAAAACATGGTGTTTAGTCGAGTTTTTTAAATGGAGAAATATATAAGGTAGTAGTATGTAGATGATGAATAGTTTATCATACAGTATTTTCAGTGTTTACGCTCGCACGTAGAAAAAATCTCGAGTCCACCTGCGGTGGCCTCCCGATTTTATCCACGTGCTCGCGATGAGAAAATTGTTCTCACGACAAACCCTGAAAATACAGTGTGATAATCTATAAATAATAACATCAAAAGAATACCGAAGTGTCAACAAACCCGTCATTTAAATCAACAGTATTGTACATGGGGCAAAATATAAACAATGAATGATTTATATAGAGCCTACTGAAAAAGTAGGTCAACTCCAAGGAAAGTCTTTAAAGTGAGAACCAGGTTTAATTAGTTAAGTCAGACATTACTGGATAGACGGAGTGTTATAGCTATTTAGAAATTGATCAACTGGTAATTGTCAATCTGATAAACTGAACACAAATTTGCAAATGTACATGGTGTGCGCCAGCTTTGGAGGGGTGAGCATGCCTTCAACATTCTACAAGTACGGTCGAAGGAGCTGGCACAGAATGCTTTAGTCAGAACTTTGTACATGACCCCTGGTCCAGGTCCCCAATTCTTATTATATAGACTCTCTTTTCCTGAGCTGACGAATTGATGTTCATAGCTGGCTGAGTTTAGGTCTGGTGTTCTTGTAAGATATATTGTCCTTTAACAAACTATGGAGTAGTGCCTAATAATTCCAAATAATTTTTACACTGTTCGGCGGTTGTAAATGTGATTTTGAAGTTTTAGCAAGATTTTTTCATGTATTTCCCCACTAAGCATGTTTGTAAAGGGGATGGGAGATACTATGAGGAATAGATTAGGCGTGGTGAAAATAGAGGCTGAGTTCTAAAAGGACACAGTCATGGTCAGATATGCCAGGTAAAACTTCAGCTCTTCACCCCTGCAGGTGGGGGATCGGGTAAAGAATACATCTGTTGTTACCCACTGCATTTTTCGTAGGAGGCGACTATTGTGGGAACCACATGCAGATTGGGATTTTGCTTTGGTGTCCTCTATTTGGGGACAAAAAAAAACACCAAAATAAATCTGATGTGCCCATTGCAATATTTGGAATCTTTTTTTTTCTTTGTACTTCTAACTTCCTTTTATTTCCTAGCGCCTTGTTTGGAAACACCTCATTTTTGACTTGAATGTTAAGCGTTCGCCCAGGTGAGGTAGGCAATGGCTTCTGTCCCAAGGCCGGGACATACCAAAGTCTTTAAAAACGGTAGTTGTTATTCCCTACTCAACGTTCAGCATTAAGGGGAATGGCAACATACCATACTGTCCCTGCATGGACCTGGGTTGATTCCCATGTGATTAGATTTGACGAGGAAAGGCAACGGTATAAGATTGAGTGACTTTTTGTGAACGATATTTGATTAATATTTCTTGATTTGGACTATGTACACGCCATTTGTATATAGGGCACATCAGCTATGTCAGTGAGAGTATGATTGTACAAGAACGGTTGGATGAAGTGCTCTGACTGAAAAAGCTAGTTCCAGCATTTAATGGTTCAGCAGATTGTCATCCGTAAAATGGTCGTAATACTTTTGAAGTACATATGTATACATTCATACGTTTTATGATCGAACTATCTCTGCTGGGTGAATAATAACATGCAAAAATAGTGTTTTCATATGTGTTGAAGCGCATAAATTTACATAAGACTTACCTCTGTTTTGAAGCGAATGTACGGACGCAAACCAAACTTGTCGGCGTACATTCTGAAGTATTGTAGCATCTGGCGGTTGTGAGGATACATTGGGAATCCCCGGGGAGGAGGGAAGTCGCTGTACGTCGTCATCTCTTTGCTGGTGTTGGTTATTGTGGATTTCATGACGCTGCCCTGACCCTCCCGAACGTCTGGCGTGTAGTTCCATAGTCCACCTATAGTTGTTATATAAACAGCATGCAAATAAATGTCACTGAACGGTTTTACATCCACTTCACTTTACCCCACCTTTCACATTAAGGTACACATAACTATAGCACAAAACACCTGTTTTTCTTGAGCACATCCCATATACCAAATCAAATTAAATTACCTTAATTACATATTCAAGAACAGAGAAATATGACAAATTACATCATAACATACCAGACTCTAGCACAAAACAAGTCAGTACGTCCCACATACCGCCCTTCCACCACACACTAGTACAAACCAAGTCAGCACGTCACTCATACCAACCTTCCGACACACTCTAGCACAAACCAAGTCAGCACGTCACACATACCGCCCTTCTACAAACTCTAGCACAAAACAAGTCAGCACGTCAATCATACCAACCTGTCACCACACTCTAGCACAAAACAAGTCAGCACGTCAACCAAACCACCCTTCCACAAACTCTAGCACAAAACAAATCAGCGCGTCCCCCACCCCACCCTTCCGCCACACTCTGGTACAAACCAAGTCAGCACGTCACACATACCGCCCTTCTGCAAACTCTAGCACAAAACAAGTCAGCGCGTCAATCATACCAACCTGTCACTACACTCTAGCACAAAACAAGTCAGTACGTCCCACATACCGCCCTTCCACCACACTCTAGCACAAACCAAGTCAGCACGTCACTCATACCAACCTTCCGACACACTCTAGCACAAACCAAGTCAGCACGTCACACATACCGCCCTTCTACACACTCTAGCACAAAACAAGTCAGCACGTCAATCATACCAACCTGCCACCACACTCTAGCACAAAACAAGTCAGCACGTCAACCAAACCAACCTTCCACAAACTCTAGCACAAAACAAATCAGCGCGTCACCCACACCAACCTTCCGCCACACTCTGGTACAAACCAAGTCAGCACGTCACTCATACCAACCGTCTACCACACTCTGGCACATCGATCAAACCGGGTACATCACACCTATGTGGCCATTAATCCGGCTCACAATAAATAACTGCCACAATCCAGAACACCTCACTTACAACAATTTGCAAATTCCACCACACTCTAGCACAAACCAAGTCAACACGTCACTCATACCGCCATTCCGATACACTCTGGCACAAACCAAGTCATTACGTCACTCATACCAACCTTCCACCACACTCTAGCACAAACCAAGTCAACACGTCACCCTTCCACCACACTCTAGCACAAACCAAGTCAACAAGTCACTCATACCGCCCTTCCACCACACTCTGGCACAAACCAAGTCATTACGGCACTCATACCAACCTTTCACCACACTCTGGCACAAACCAAGTCATTACGTCACTCATACCGCCCTTTCACCACACTCTGGCACAAACCAAGTCATTACGGCACTCATACCAACCATTCACCACACTCTGGCACAAACCAAGTCATTACGGCACTCATACCACCCTTTCACCACACTCTGGCACAAACCAAGTCATTACGGCACTCATACCAACCATTCACCACACTCTGGCACAAACCAAGTCATTACGTCCCTCATACCGCCCTTCCACCACACTCTAGCACAACCCAAGTCAACACGTCACTCATACCGCCCTTCCACCACACTCTGGCACAAACCAAGTCATTACGTCACTCATACCGCTCTTTCACCACACTCTGGCACAAACCAAGTCATTACGTCAGTCATACCGCCCTTCCACCACACTCTGGCACAAACCAAGTCATTACGTCACTCATACTGCCCTTCTACCACACTCTAGCACAAACCAAGTCAACACGTCACTCATACCGCACTTCCACCACTCTCTAGCACAAACCAAGTCAACACGTCACTCATACCACCCTTCCACCACACTCTGGCACAAACCAAGTCAACACGTCACTCATACTGCCCTTCCAACACACCCTAGCACAATCCAAGTCAACACGTCACTCATACCGCCCTTCCCCCACTCTCTAGCACAAACCAAGTCAACACGTCACTCATACCACCCTTCCAACACACTCTAGCACAAACCAAGTCAACACGTCACTCATACCGCTCTTCCACCACTCTCTAGCACAAACCAAGTCAACACGTCACTCATACAGCCCTTCCACCACACTCTAGCACAAACCAAGTCAACACGTCACTCATACAGCCCTTCCACCACACTCTAGCACAAACCAAGTCATTACGTCCCTCATACCATCCTTCCACCACACTCTGGCACAAACCAAGTCATTACGGCACTCATACCAACCTTTCACCACACTCTGGCACAAACCAAGTCATTACGTCACTCATACCGCCCTTCCACCACACTCTAGCAATAACCAAGTCAACACGTCACTCATACCGCCCTTCCGACACACTCTGGCACAAACCAAGTCATTACGTCACTAATACCAACCTTCCACCACACTCTGGCACAAACGAAGTCATTACGTCACTCATACAAACCTTCCAACACACTCTGGCACAAACCAAGTTAACACGTCACCCACACCAACCTTCCGACACACTCTGGCACATCGATCCAACCAGGTACATCACATCTACATGGCCATTAATCCGGCTCACAATAAAATAACTGCCACAATCCAGAACATCTCACTTTCGACAATCTAGCAAATTAGAACTGCTACAATGAACTACACTGCGCCAACGATTTTCAGCTTGCCCACTTACCATATCTTTACATAACACACTCTAGCACTCAATCCACCACACTCCAACATATCACATTGCACATATCATACTTCACATATCATACTTCACATATCATATTTCACATATCATACAACATACTTCACATAGCATACTTCACATATCATATTTCACATATCATACATCATACTTCACATATCATACTTCACATATCATATTTCACATATTATACATTATACTTCACATATCATACTTCACATATTATACTTCACATATCATATCCTCTTACTCACATCAGCACATTAAACATACCTCATTTCATCACACAGCACCTACCAAGAGCCCAGCACACCGCACACTAAACACACTAAAACACATTGCAACACACGTCACATTAACCACACCCCAGCACACCTCAACATTTCAATTCTAACATATCTACCACACTCAAGCACACTCCAAATTACATATAAAACACTAGCACACCTCACCATCCACAATCCAGCACACCACACTATTCAAACACTAGCAAATATATCCTGCTCCGTTCCAGCCATTCATCCTAGCAAGATACTGACCAAGTACCATCACCCAAAGCACCTTTGAGCACCCTAAGTATCTTGGTTACTCAAAAGAGGTCAGTTAATTGTCTAAACAGTATTCCACGAGACGTTGACAGCTGGTTAATGATATTTGTTAATATAAATTTGAAAGTCCATCATTTCGCCATGCTACTGGCCAAATACGATCGTCCTAGGTCTATTTGTTATTTCAAAGTTCGTTCAAAAACTTAATTTTGTTCTCTTTGGCCTTGAAAGAGTGTGAAAGTCATTCAATTAAACAATGTGATAGTCCTTTATCAAAGTATACAATTGGCAAAAAATCTTTACGTTAAGACTTCTTTGTAATTCAGAAGCCGTTTAATGTTTTAACGTATTTGGTTGATGTGACCTTGAATTGAATGAGTGTGATTTATTTGAACACAATTTGAAAGCACTTCATCCCAAGAGGCTTCTGACATAGTATCACCACATTAGGTCCCTTGGTTATTATAGAAGTTGTTTAAATATTTCGACAAATGTGTACCCTGTACGTAATATTGAATGTAGGTCAAGTAATTAAGTTAAACAAACATGAAAGTCCTTAATCAACGCATGCAGTGTGCCAGGTATCATCACATTAGGCCTGTTGGCCATTCAGAAGAAGTCGTTTAAATGTGTGAACAGATTTGACCTCTGTGATATTGAAAAAGGGCCAAGGTCATTTATCTGTACAAAGTTGTTTACCCTTCGTCCCAGAGTACTGCTCGCCATATATTATCACCTTGTGTTTCGGGGTATTCAGAGGAAGTCATTAGTGTTTAAACTATTTGACCCTTATTGGAATGATACCGACTAAATTTCAACATCAAATGCCTCTTGGTTATTCATAAGGGGTCGTGTGATTTTCTAACAGATTTAACCTCTTTTACCAAATGTCACCACCCTTGGCATCTTGGTTATTCAGAAGAAGTAATTGTGTGTAAAATGTTTACACCAGACAGACCGAAGACGGACGCTCCATCACAACAAAAGCTAAAATGACAACAAATAAATAACCTACACTGACAAGAGCGCAACACACCATGCCAGCAAAGTGCTTTCCTCTGCTATACTTTAAGGAGGCTCCACCCTTTCGCAATTAGCCAGCAGAATTCGATGAAAGTTTCACATAATGGTTATGTCAATATGTAGATAAGATTTCATGAAAATCTAAGCATTCCGATAAACTGGGGATTTCTTTGTAAAAAATACCAAAAAATAGATTTTTTATCAAATTCAACACTTTAACATTTTTTGAGTGTGTGGCATTGTTCAAAACTATTACATCAATAAAATAAAGAAAGGAAACATTGCTAATCAACCCTACAAATATTTTATTTATCATAAAATATCTAAAACATGTTACAAAAAGCGTTTTTTTATAGAAATTGTATGGATAAAAGTTACTAAATACAAGCTAAAAGTAAACAGGACACATAGTTTCATACAAAAAGAATGAAAAATTAAACCAAATACACACAATTAAAGTCTTTATAATTCATTTATTTTATATTTTACAATAATTTTGATCCTGACGAGAGTTGTCTACTTGAAAAAAACCGGAACTTTTTGCAGAGGGATAGAATTTATACAATGCCACTTATTATTGTACTATTGTTTACCCGGTGTTACTATAATTTACATTACGGTAATAGAATGCCCGATACGCAATACGGAAATGACGACACGAAAATACGACAAGAAAAACATGTGTATTACGAAGGGTGGGAAGTCCTTAAACGTACCACACTAGCCCGAGTTTCCTAACACCAGACTTAAACATTTTGACAGATATATGTCCCACACCAGACAGCTATCAGTCAAAATGTCTAAATCTGGTGTTAGGGCCACAGGAAACTGGATCCAATATCACACATATACCACACTTAAATTACACTTCAGCACGATATTACACTACGCGGCACCTGCATGCACACTCCACTGACTCAGACGTCAACACACCAAGCTTATTATCCCGATTACCTACCGATATCGTCAGTCCTTTCAAAGCAGACAGGTTGGAGTCCCTCATCCAGACAGCATTTGATGGCGGGGAGACCACTGGCCCCCGCCCCTATCACAGCCACTCGTTTCATTTAGCTACGTACGTACGTGTTCAGTGCTGGATACTGTGTAAATCAAGATCAGCTGTAGCTAGTGCATGACCATGCTTTAATATATATATATCTTTGTGGAGACTTTAGACTCGAAGGACCGTCCTCTATGGACTGCTGTGCTTTTCAGTAGACAGAGCCAACATCAGTTACACCATTATCAATACAAACATATCAATAACTCATGATCACAGCTCTTAGTTGTTTACACATACAAAAGTAAATTTGCTACCGAATTTACCAGATAATCTGTGTGTTGTACATGTATATAAGGTTATCGAAGTGAACTTATAGCTCACTGAATTATATATGACCCATATAGCATCACCTCAGCAATCCCTGAATGTGTGTGCATGTCCGTGTTAGGGGTGATTAATATCGAAAGGTGAATATCCGGGTCACTCAAGTAATGTAAACATTAGAACTGCCGTAGGACGTTTTCATATAAGTACCTATCGCGAATGGAGCACAGAATTACTGATTACATGTACATGTGCATTAGTTACCTTGTTTCTCTCATTCGTGATAGGTACCTATGTATGGCGTGTTTTAACTGCCGAGTACCACACAAGGTCGGCATGTGGATCGGTTCATATATATATTTAGAGAATGGCTATGAAAAGAGGTCTGTACGGGAAGTTGTAGTAGAATGCCTCGACAAATGAAGACTGGGCCTGGTAATGACGGGGAAACCGGCTAATTGACAGTGTTATGTGCGAGTCACAGTTCATGCATGAACGCGACCATACAGATATATTCTGAAGTGAATTGGTCGAACCTTCTCATATCTTCATATTTTGTATTGATGCCAAGTAAAGCTACTTCGTGTTGTGTATAGGAATATCACGTACTCCCAACAAGAGTAACCTATAGCTATTGACGGTATGAGGTACACACTCTCTGGTACAAGAACAAGAAACTTTATTTTTTGTCGTATATATATGTAACAAAATAACATTAGGTCCGAAGAGCTATTCTTACGATAGAACATGATAAAAATGTCATAGTGGGCATAAATGTAACAAAACATGAATTACAAAATTAAAATTGAAATAGAAGTATACAAACATACAGGAAGAAACACAAGCTCATAAAAAAGCACACACACAAACCACATTTAACTACATAGTCAGATATATTCATTTAAAACATTACACTATGATATCAGATTAGATTAGATTAAGATAATGGAATGTGATTAAGTTAAATTTGTTTAATTACAATTATCTAAATAATAAAAAAAAATCAATATATGTAAAATGCATTTGAGTCTGTTAAGATCCTGATTTCTCTTGTAAATACAGTAAAAATAGTTCAGCTCAGAGGACAAGCCCTCTGGCCATAGGAAGAGCGCATTATATGAATTACAGATCTAGATCTCGGCACATATAATCAGAGGACATTTGATACTGGGCAACCCCTTCCTACCAAGTCCTCTGATAAAACATACCGAGTAAAAGCTGTCTTTTTCTGGCTTGATGGTTACATCATTAATACTAAAAGATTTTATATTTTCAACTGATTTCTTACCAATGCAAAGAGCCTGCAATACAACAGACTCCAGAAATTTCTTTAATTTTTGAGGGTCTTTGTATGAAGAGCCGACTGTATTGTCATCTGCATAATTGTTAAGTTTAGATGGCTTAACATAAAAGAACATGTAATTTGATAAGAATGTTGAAAAGTAAAAGGGTCCGATAAATGAGCCCCTGGGAACTCCCTTTGAGCACTCCCAACCAGTCAGTCGCCGCATTTGGAGTCAAGCTTAACCTGTTGTACTCCGTCACTCATATAGCTGGATACACCATACGATGAGGAAGGCAGTAAAAAGCTTTAGACAGGTCCATGAGGATGGCAGCGACATACTCACGGTTGTCTAAAGCCTTGCGCCAGTCCTTAATTAATCTTAACAGGGTAGTCTAACAGCCAACCCATGGTCTGAAGTCTGCTAAAAAGGATTTGAAAACGTTACTAAAATATTCAGCAAGCTGGTCACACATGGTTCTCTCAAAAGGTTTTGAAACACTGGGTAGAATGCTTACAGACCCGTAGTTTTGTTAATGTGACAATCTGTGCCTCCTTCAGCCGATTGGGAAAGACATTTACATTAAAACTATGATTAATTATATTGCACAGGGGGTGGCTCATGTTATTGCTACAGACCTTCAGTAATTTCGAGGAGATACTATTGACACCAGTTGCTTCTTAACAATGTATTATTAAGTGCTGAAATGCTCTATTTCACATAATTTGGTAAAAGCAAATGTATTTTCTACATTTGTCTGTTTTTGATATTGGAAATAATGGCATCATCAGCTACGGAACCATCATTTCCAATATCACTAGTCACATGTACAAAGGCACAATAACCAACATCTCTTGCATTGAGAAAAAGTAAACAACCTCACTTGTGTCGAGGCGCCATAACAAATACTTCATAACTTCTATGTGACCGGGTGGGGTGTCCTGCTGGGTGTCTTCGGCAGTTTGTTTCAGTGAGGTAGCACTAAAAAGTCGGCATCAGTTCAGTGCTATCACAAGAAGACAAACACGAACATATCGCATCCTCCCAAAACACACACGCATGCATCTTGCACACAGGGGAGGCCGTCCTTAAATGACCATAGATGTTGATAGGATGTTAAACAATACTAAACCAAACCAAACAACTTCTCTTTTATCAGTGAGGCGAAAATGACCAACATCTCTGTTAACAGGGCATAGTTATTTATTCCTCTTGTACTCATTTTATTAAACAGATCCTCTTGTGTAGAGATATAAATGGGTCCGTCTTAGCGGGTTTTCAAAATTGGGAGGATTCACAAAGGAAAGGCATGATTATGTTCAGGACTCAAATACCTGTGTCCACAATTCACTATTACCCTAGGGGCCATAGTGAATTGTGGACACCTGTATTTGAGTTTATGCGGAACAACCGGTTTGTCTGTTTTTAAATTTAACGTTTTCATGTAAATCTTGGCGGACCTGCAAATGTTTATGCAGGCCTTGCAAGGCTTTGTGAAGGCTCGCATGAAAGCAGCATCAGATTACCAGGTCCAACCTAATTTTGTCCTCTTAACTTTTTATATAATGTTAACATGCTGGCCTTTTGTATGACCCATGGATCAAGTCTCCAGGGATAGAGCAGGACAGTGAGGCCAATATTCCTGGTAGTTATGTTTATTTAATTTGTAAACATGTTTGGTTCATTACCATTGTAGAATACTTCAATCCAAATACGGTCAATTTCTATTGCATAGTTTCAGAACAGTTACAAAAATCAATATTGTCAAGGTGCCTTTGGGCGCACCCTCCCCCCCGGGGTTGGAAGTCAGCCCCTCCATTTGTAAAATTACCCTTTTTGGCTCCACCACTCAGTCTCCTCCTGAAGTCAGACCCTCCATTTGTAAAATTACCCCTTTTGGCTCCACCACTCAGTCTCCTCCTGAAGTCAGACCCTCCATTTGAACAAGTTTGAATCCCCAACACCTGAGAATGCTTTCTACAAAAAATTGTTGATACCCTTCTCATAATTCCAGTAAAGTCGCTTAAATAAATATGGCCAAATAGTCCCTTTGGCTTCATCCCTCGGACACCTGGCGGTTTTTTTTCTCCTATAGTTCTCTGCCAGATGCATGCAGCAGTGCAAGAAAAGCTGTGGTAAATTCTAGTTTATCACCAACCTCGACACAAAGCCTCTTTGCATTCTCCGCCTCATGCTAGTACATGACTTACGGAACTACTGTAGCTGTTATTTTCATACACAGGTATTCTTCACAATTCCCGAATTATAATTGATGTACTGTCAATCCAGTAACAGATTGTTGACCCATCATGATTGGATTTGCATTCCGAAACTTTCATGTCTACCACTGGTTTGGTCGGAGCCTCTCGTGTTACTTTCCGTGCTGTCCCTACCGAATGATTCATGGCCAAATATTAGATTTCATTTCTTTTTCCTTTTTTTTTTTTTTTTTAAACTTCCATGTTCTTTTCTCATCTCATTTTTGATTCCATATTCCCTTACCGGTAATGTAAAGCAAGATTCATTCATCTTACAAGTCCGAGGTCACCTTTTTAGATGCCAAACACCTTTACCTTAGAATAATTACACATAGCTATAGCATGTACAGATGTAATGAGTAACCTACATCTAGTGAGAGTGTGTGGTGACAAAATCTGGTTTGATAATTGATCTACAACAAACACAATCTACTACTAAGTTTATAGATTTTATTAGAAATAAACACTGATATGAAATGCGAATACATAATAGCTCACAATATTCAAATTTTCAAGGTCAAGTTTACTCGGACCCTAGAATAAATACACCAGTAAACGATAACAATAAATGGGTCCACTTTAGTCCAAAAAAAAAGTGTATTCATTCAATGAACTGGGTGTTTTTTGTGAAAGACAAATTCTTCAAAATTCCAAGGTAGATCTGAACGTAAAAAGTTACAAAAAAACAACAAACAAGAATTTATCAATAGGAAACAAAACGTATGGAATGAAAAGTTTCAAATAAGCACGATAAATAGCACACAAGCAATTAGATGTGGACTGAAGCACTACATGTAAAACGACAAGCAAAGCAGATCTGATGGGGTATGATTGTTCTTTTAAATAAAAACCTCGGTATACTGCCCATTGCTCCAGATGACAGCTTACTTACCACTATATTACCAAGTCCTTTTTTCTCTTCATCGAAAGAATTTTTGAATTCATTTCCCTCAATTTTGACAATTGGTGGCAGTATAATGAGGTTTTATTGTAAATGTATCACAAAAATTGTTTTGTAGGTAGATCTGATTGAGAATAATAGTTATTCAAATATAAACATTTGTAAAAAAAAAAAAAATCTTTATATTTGATCTGATTAAATACGTTTTAAATTCAAACAAAAATCAACTGCATCTTGTAACAAATAAACAGATAAATACAGAGATGCAATATGCAGTAATATGGCTGCAATCCGACAGGAGTTTCACATAAACCGACATTTCTTTTAATCAATTCAAAAAAAAAAAAAAAAAAACCTTGTGTATCCTTTTATTCTCACTTTATAACAAACAATTCTAAATGGAGTTATTGATGAAAACCCTTGGTTTCTGCACTGAAAGGTGGGTGGGACACAAACATGAATATTAGTGGTTGCTGTGAGCAGTAACGATCGAGCAATTAAGGAGGGAGATCATTTATTGTAGTTCAGCCAACTACAGTTATAGTTAATTTGACCAAAGAAATCATTGCTAAAGCAAGAAACAATGTACTTCATTAGAGAGTGTATTCAACTCATTCACCCCTGAAATTTCATAATGAACTATTCCAACCTTTGAACTGGAAGAGTTCAAATGTGTCTTCAGGGGTGAATGAGTTAAATCAATGGCAGGTGTTTATTTTTTTTCTCACTTCATCTTTATGCCCCTGTAACAAAGCCTACAGATACAGTCATGTACTGGTTTCAGTAGATCTGTTCATGTTTAATCAAACTGATTATATTTTGTGAGATTCAAACAACTAATCTATAAGAATTATTTGAATTTTTCAAGCTAGCGTTCGCAACTATGTCAAAACGTATATGCCAGTTATGAGAGTCTGTTTGGATTTTCTTCGATGACTCGGGTTCTCCTGTTGTCTACATCCCGAGAATGGCATGTTTCCTGAGGTCCATGATCGGGTCCCGCAGTTTTCCATAAATCTGCGAAAAATGTCAAAAATAATCTTTAAAGCTTATATATAGTATTAAGTATATGGTTTTGATGGTTATAACTTCACATATGTTTTTCAGTTTCCTGCATATTTTTTGCCTTTAGATGTAAAAAAAAGTTTATCAGAGGAAAAGAGGTACTCATAACCTTACAGGTACTTTATATATACAAATATTCAATGCAACTTAAAATGTGGTCTGACCAAAATTTCGCTATTATCCTAGCTCATATAAATGTTGACTGTGATCCATCAATATTTAGGGAAGCAATCTTCCAAAAATACCAGGCAAAATGCAATAAAAGAAGTAGCTATTAACTAAGAAATGATGTACATAGATACAGCCTATCTTTTAACTATTGGAATTCAGTCAATACATGGTCCAAGAGGCAGGTGTTTCCAGAATTTCAGACATGTAGGTATATAGTGAAATTACTTTACAGGAAGCAATGTCATACAGAAAGAATGACTAGCTAAAAACATCTTCTTGTTTTTTCTTTTTTTTTACAGGGGATTTATATAATTACTGGGTTTTTTTAAACTGGTGACTAGTACCTAGGTTTCATTAGGGCATGCAAAAATGTGTACATTTGAATTGGTTTTTTTTAAAAGATCTAATATACTATATACTGTATATTAATGTACCACTTTTACTGGAAATCCTCTGACATAGTTAAGTCATGACTGTACATACCATATGCCGTGCCCTACCACCCATACAAATGGGTGGGGGAGTGAAGACACCTTCATTAGCGATTCCAACGGTCACGTTAGTATACCCAATGGTTTCAACAAAGCTCACTAGAATGACAAAACAAAATATTTCATTTAGTAGTGCACATGCAAGGTAACACAGCTATTGCTTACATACAAAGGGACACAAACCCAGTAACACAAAACACAGGCAAACAGCTATTGTACACAAATACGAGGACACACAGACATACAAACAAGAACACAGGGACACAAACTGAGGACCTCGAACACATGGAAACAAGTACAGGGACACAAATACACAAACACAAACTTATGGACATGTCGACACAAACTCACAGACTGTGTGACACAAAACAACAACATAACAAATCAGACAACCGCAGGGTCTCAAACATGGACAGAAACAAAACCACAGGGACACAAACACAGGGCCTCAAACACAAGGACAAAAACACAGGGACACAAATACAGGAACAGAACCATAGGGACACAAACACAGGGCCTCAAACACAAGGACAAAAACAGAGGGACACCAATACAGGAACAAAACCATAGGGACACAAACACAGGGCCTCAAACACAGGGACACAAACACAGGGCATCACATACAGGGGCACAAATACAGGGCCTCAAACACAAGGACAAAAACACAGGGCCACAAACACATGGCCTCAAATACAGGGCCACAAATACAGGGACACAAACACAGGGCCTCAAACACAAGGACAAAAACATAGGGCCACAAATAAAGGAACACAATTATAGGGACACAAACACATGTCCTTAAACACAGGGACACAAACTCACAGACTGTGAGACACACAAAAAAAGCAAATTAAATTAACAAACACAGTTACACAGACACCAACACAGAAACATTTCAGACACAAGGATATGAAGACAATACCAAAACAAAGACATGCACATTGGAAAATACAGTACAGAAACACATGGAAACTAACTAATACAGTGATATATGTGTAAGAAAAATTGATCAGGTTGACAAAGCTAACAGAATGGTCATATGGTTTCTATAAAGATATTTATATTAGTTTGTCAGATTATCAAGATATCTTACCTCCCTTGATTTGTCCAGTTAAGATCTCCGATACAGGGACACAATCGTTAGTAACACTGATACTGGCCATAATTTCTTCATACTTCACCTGGTAGGACTTCACAGTAAGAATATCATCCCCAACTCCTAAAGTGTATGTATATGGCTTGGCATCACCTGTAAATAAACAAAACAGCACGTCACACACAGTGTTTACCCAAAAATTCAGTTGTCTTTAAAAAAACAAATTCCTTCATGTAACAAGAATTTTGTGTCATAATAACTAACACTTCTGCTACATGAATATTGAATTTTTAAGCCCCCTTTTCATAAAACACTGTCCCATTTCAGAAAAGTTAGTAAGTTTTACTTACTTTGAATATAAATTCCTGAAGCACCATTTAGAAAAATTAACAAGCAGCCTTGAGGGCCTGTATCGCTCACCTGGATATTTAAGCAATCATGGGAACATGTTCTCAATAAAAAAAAAAATGCATTTATTTCCATGTATTCAATCATTTTGGCTTAGGCATGTTCCATACTAAATACAATTTACATACAATATCCCAGCATGCTACCGGTCAAATATCATCATCCAGGGCCTCCTGGTAATGTAGAAGAAGTTTTTTAAAGGTTTTTACATATTTGACCCCTCTAACATTGGAAATATGTCAAGGTCATTCATTTGATAAAAGCTTATACAGCACTCCATCCCAAATACCCGCTGGTCAAGTATCATCACCATATGTGTCTTCGTTATTAAGATGTTGAAAGGTTTTAGGATATCTGACCTTTTTGACCTTCAACTTATGTCAAGGTTATCCAGTTGAGGAAACTTCAACCCTGGGTCTCCTGGTTATAAGAAGAAGTTGTTAAACGATTTTTTTTATATATTTGACCACTATTGCCTTGAAAGAAAGTCAATGTCATTTATTAAAGTTAACTTTATAGCACAACATCACAGCATGCCACTGACCGAATATCATCACCATATGTATCTTTGTTATTCATTCACAAGTCATTCATTTTTTTTTTTAAATAATTGACCCCCATGACCTGCAAGATAGGTCAAGGTCATCCATTTAAGGCAGCTTCGTAGCACTACATCCCAGGCACTAACAGACCAAGTATCATCATCCTGGCCCTCCTGGATGTTGTCAAACAATATCTTGAAAGTAGTTCGCAGTCATTAATTGGAGGACACTTTATAGTTCTCCCTCGTAGGTACCTACTGGCCAAATATCATTGCTCATGGCTTTTTGGTTCTTTGGAAGAAATTGTTCAAAAAAAATTAAGATATTTGACTCTTGTGATCTTGAAAGTAGGTCAAGGTCATTTATTTGAGAAAAGTTCATAGCACTCCCTCCCAAGTACCAACTCGCCAAATACCATGGCCCTAGGTCCTACAGTTCTTAAGAAGAAGTCGTTCAAAGAAAAAGTTAACAGACTATGACCTAAGCTCAACTGGCACTTCTAATTCATGCCAGGTGAGCTAATAATAAATAGTACCTGGGATACAAGATTTCTGGAATGGCTTCTTCAGTTCTGCTATAACACATACACCTCTGGAAATGATGTACTGCTTTTCCTTTGGTGGTAAAAAAAAAAGTAAACACTGATTTAGATAGTATTTGCAGAATCTATTTACATTGAGTTATCCTCAGATTGTAACCTTCTATGATTCTGGTTGATACATATTGATTTTACTGATGTTTGCTATATTAGCAAACATCAATAAAATCTATATGTATCAAGCAGCATCATAGACATGTGCGACAGAGGAAATCAGCGAGATTTCTACAGCATCACAGCATAATGCAGTCTCATACTTTTTATGATATTTAATACAAAAAATATTAGATATCCTTAGGAGATGTTAAACTATACAAGTAAGGCTAGCTGATGATGTGTTAATTTTTACATGTTTAATAATATTGTCTCGCAAGTTGTGGTGAAAATATATATATATATCATTATATATATATCTAAGGATCTTACATGAGTTTCCATTTCATATGAGATTTATGAAACGAGTCTAAGAATTTTTCAATTTAGGCTAGCTAAAATGAAAAAATCGTGGGAAGTTTCATAAATTTCATAAGAAATGAAAACGAGTGCAAGATCCTTTTAATCACATAATCAATATTTGTGACATTTATGCGTGTAAAAAAAACGACATTTTCCATGCAACTTTGAAATGTAAAAAGAAGCCATTTTGACTCCAGTGCGTAAGTCTGTGACATCATGTTCTTGTCCTAGGCGTGACGTCACAATTGAAACAATTGAAACAATTGAAACTTACAACCAATCACAGGGGTTGATAGGTCATACATATTACATGGGTTAAATATATATACATGTTTCGTGATGTTGGTATTAACTTCACAGTTCTTAAGCCACATGGTATATGTTTGACAAATAGCCATGTATATGTAACAAAGACAAAATGTTCATGTATATATATATCTTCAGTGATTTTTTTTGCTCAGTTTTACAGCCGAATACAAGCTGTTTCCCCTAGCTAAAAAGTGCCTTATTTTCCCAAAATGACCAAAAGTGAGTAATCTATTCCCAATTTCAATGAAAATAATGCTATATTTTCCCAATTCATAATGGAATGAGCTGATGTAAAACTCAGGTGAAAAAAGCCTGATACTAATCAGCAATAGCTCTCCTGTATAGTGTGAAATCCCAAAATAATTAAACACTAAGAGATCTATATGATAAATGGATGATTTAATAACTCCACTGGCTCATTACAATGATATAACAGGTACAAGTTTGTAGTTGCCATTTCCTAAACACAGGCAGGTGATTTTTTAATTTAGAACAGACATTCAAAGATGTGACAACTTTAACACATTTGATCTAGATCACATGTTATGTAAAATTCTTCATTGTGAAGACAAATGGTACTTTTGACGTACAGGTCCATCAATACTTAACAGAGAATCTGCAGTCACTCGTGTGATGCAGACCGAGACAGGTCAACCAGAGGGTATGATGGTTGAAGTTTAACAGGAGTCATTGCCCATCTCTCCTGAACGTTAAGAGTCCTCTGTCTAACAGGAGTCATTGCCTATATCTCCTGAAGGTTAAGAGTTATCTGTCTAACAGGAGTCATTGCCTATCTCTCCTGAACGTTAAGAGTTATCTGTCTAACAGGAGTCATTGCCTATATCTCCTGAAGGTTAAGTGTTCTCTGTCTAACAGGAGTCATTGCCTATTTCTCCTGAAGGTTAAGAGTCCTCTGTCTAACAGGAGTCATTGCCTATATCTCCTGAAGGTTAAGAGTTCTCTGTCCACATCACACAGCAGTAACTGTTTTTCTCCTACTCTTTCCTGTACATCATTGAATGGTGACCCATTACGCTGCTTCATCATCAAAAGCTTAGGAAAATTGAAATGTATGACAAAATTGATAATGCTTCCCGATAATACTACAACATGCAACTATGATGTATTAAAATGTAGATGTTTTTAGAATAAGATTGTGAGTAAGGTACAATTGTACAGGTCTTTTGCATGGGCAATAAACAGATTTGTTTTCTCTCCAGCAACAAGAGGAAAGCAAATATGAAGTGTGGGAGAATGTACTTTCTGTATATCACACAAAGACTTATAATATGTAACAAGTCATTTGCTGCAAAAATACCTACCCTGCCAAAGTCCATTATGACTTTCCCGGAACGCTCCTTGTCATCATAGTAAACTCTGTAGCCAGCAGCAATCCTCTCACTGAGGGCATCATAAGCAAATGCAATGGAACCCTGTTAAAATAAAAACCATAATTGACAAATGCATTCTTTCCAATTTAGAATAATACTTCACCTGGTACAATGAAATCTTTTGACTCTTTGACTGATAAACTGCCCACACTAACCAATGTTGTATGATCAAACGAGAGGTCCAGAGGGCCTGTATTGCTCACCTGGATATTTGAGCAATCATGGGGAAATGTTCTCAATAATAGCAGCGTTGCAAATTTTCTCAAATACTTTGTCTCCTTTGCTTAAGAATGTTCCAGACTTCCTGAAACTTTATACTACTACATCCAAGCATGCTACTGGTCAAATATCAACACCTAGGTTTCCTGGTAATGCAGAAAAAGTTGTTTAAAGGTTTTAACATATCTGACCCTTGTGACCTTCAATGTATGTCAAGGTCATCCACTTAAGGAAACTGCATAGCTCTACATCCGAGGTAACTACTGGCCAAATATCATCACCCTTTGCCTCCTGGTTGTTTAGAAAAAGCTATTTTTACATATTTGCTCCCTTTGTCCTCGAAAGTAGGTCAAGGCCAATTATTTGAGCACACTTTATAGCGCTCTATCCCAGGTACATAAAGGTCAAATAGCATTGCTCTAGGACTCTTGGTTATTCAGAAGAAGTTGTTTAAACGTTTTTAACAAATTTGACTCTTGCGATCTTGAAAGTACATGTAGGTTAAGGTTATTTATTTGAGGAAACCCTATAGCTCTTCATTCCAGGTACTTACTGGCTAAGTATAATTACTCCGTGCCTCCTGCTTGTTCAGAAGAAGGTTTTTTTAAAGGTTTTTATATATTTGACATTTGTGGCCTTGACAATTTCATCTTCAGACTTTTCGTTAAACAGAGACAATATACAGGGAAGTGATACTATGTTTACCAGGAAATAGATACAGTTTTTTTGTAATGCTAAAATTCCCTTCATTAGTAATTCACAAAGACTATCAACATACAGCTGTTTTTATTACCTGAATGCAGACAATGAAATGTATGCATACATAAATGGAAAACCTTCAACAGGTTGTTAGGATTTACTCTTTGAGTTTAACTATGTGTACATTCCTTTATTTTAAATCTGAACTCTTTTACATCCTTGTAACAACCAAAGGTTACAACTTACATGCTTATACAAGAATTTTGGGTGAAAATGTAACAACATATAGCAGCAACATGAGGCATAACAGATATAGTATGTTTACACTAGAAACCAGGTTAGACAATAGAGGTAGCCCGATTAGTGTGAGACTTGTGAAATCACCAGCTGGACCAGTCGTTGAACTAAAAACCACAAGCCAAACTGATGGGTCAATTGTATTAATTAGCATGTTGAATAATGTTGGGTTACCAAGGACAGTAAAACAGGCAGCTACTCGTACCTTGCCTGACTTGACTAGAGGTTTTAAATTTCTGGCCCTGTAGGAGTGGATATTACAAAACATAGTGCAGAGGTGATCTATCTATCCTTAACCCTTTCACCACTGTAGACCATAATGGACTCATCCATATCAATGCATGAAAACGTCTACTAAAGTTACATAGGGGTGAAAGGGTTAAGGAAATTCTGTAGTCACTTAGCATTGAATGTATATATATATCCAACACTCTCTAGACATTAAGGCTTACTCAAATGCTCATAATTCATGCTGCACATGCTGGATCAAAGTCTACAGCATTAATATGGTCAATAGGGTGGCTCTACGTATTACACGGAACAGGAAAGGAAAAATGAAACAGGATTCAAACCCAGCACCTCGGAACTCTACGCCTACTCTCCCCAATTGAGCTACAATGAGTACCTGAGTACATGCATGGTCACCAGCGATCAACCCAGTCCAGTTCCACTACAGTCTGGCCTCTTTGCCCCCAAAGACAATACTATTTACAACCAATGACGTTTGGTTCTGATATCCCCTTATTTTTTCTATTTTTTTAATTACCATTTGAAAACAGCAAAAGTGCCATTGCTATGGCTACTGGTCAGAGCTTTAGAAAACACATGACCATTGAAATTCATGAGCTGGCGCTATGCCCAATGAAACGGTCAAACCATAGGGGCTTGTATAGACTTATATGATAAAATTAGATATATGTGTTTATATAAACTAAGGTAGTTCTAGCTATTTTTATCATATAAGTCTATACAAGCCCCTGTGCTTCAACAGCAATAAGCAACATTGGTAAAACACTGTTTTCGTGGATCTTTATCAGATTTATAATTCCGTTTAAACATCAAAAAACTAGAAATATGTCAGAATGACATGAAAGTCACCCCAACATGCTGTATGATCATTTTCCGATAAATCATTGACCAAGCTACAACGGATATAGTTCCACCTGTCAATCAAAATGGTAAACAATGACCAGGGGTAAATACATACATGCTGTTCAGATAGCCATGCCAACACATGGAACTAATAGGAAAGCATGTCCCAATTAATTCCATGTGTTGGCATGTCTATCTGAACAGCATGTATGTATTTACACCTGGTAAACAATGACCAGGTGTAAATACATACATGCTGTTCAGATAGCCATGCCAACACATGGAATTAATAGGAAAGCATGTCCCAATTATACACCTCGAATACGGGAGATCTGCGCGCTGACTCGGTCACCTGGCATGGGCAGAACAGGTAATTGGAATATAACAATGTTGTACAACAGTAAGTTTCAGAAAAGATTCAATCTTATATACGGATAAATCTTCTACTTTTTTTTGTTATGAAATACACTTTTCCAAGTAGTTTTCTGATTGTCTGCAGAATGTTTACGCTAAAGGCAGTCACTTCGAAGAGGACCGCCTACAGCCGAATTTGCAAGACATGAAGAACACCAAACAATTGTGATTTCAGCAATTCTCCCTCGAAAAAAAAAGATCGGAATGTATTTGGCTGTTTTGAACCCGTGGATATTTTATTTTCAAACTCAAACTTATCATTATCGGTTCAATTTGCATGGATGTCACTTGTAAATTCCTGCCGGTTAATAGTATCACGTGGCAGACCTCGACTCTTTGCGGTACACAAACTTGCTAACTTCAACCACTTTACCCATGTCGTTTCGACACATTCATACTATCAAGATTGAAGAGTTCAGCATGCTTTTTACCCAAGAACGACATTTTAACCACAGAGTGATAAATGCAATGCAATTCTTCGTTGTTTCCCGATACGTGGTATTTATCAATTCACAACGTAACGTCCTGAAAAGTTGGGCCTACTTTACTCAAGTTTATTTATCTGATTCTATAGTATAATATGACTTAAACTTGCAAGTTTTCGTAATTGTTGAATTGGCAATGCAATCAGGGATTATTCAACGAAATTTAGCAGTTTTATTGCTGTGAGCATATTTCAAAACGTTTCCGAAAATCCTCGAAAAATTTACAAGAAATGGTCGCGACCAAGGACTTGTTTTGGATTGTTCTTTAGTATCGTGTACACCCCTTTCTTAACACGTCATTTTTCCCTTAAAAAAGTGTGCACTATATGCAAATATTAACGGTAGTCGTTGGTCAGACATAAAATATCTAAATCAGTCAATAGCAATTTATAATACGACAGTTTACCCCTTTGGGAACCTCAAAGGTGCCCTGATTCATACTCGGAACATCTTTAGGTTATAATGTAATTCCCCTGGGAAATTTGGAACGCGTTTAGGTTTTGTTCTATTCCTGTTCAAAAAGGAAATTGATATCCGAGTTATCCTAGAGCTTGTAATTAGCGCCTGGTATATTATGACAGAAGCAAGACTCTTTAACAGCCCAAGGCAACTGAGGTCAAAATCTGGGACTAAAACCGGAATTAAAAGTCCCCACTGGGGTTCCCCCAGGGGTGACTAAAAACATACTACAGGCAAATATATATATATATATGTCTCTAATCTCAATGAACATAAAGACTTTGGGAATGCTTGAACGACTGACACAACAGTAGCTGCGACAACCTAGCTTTCTGACGAAGAGATATTTTTTTATATACTGCCGGCGCCGGCCGGAGCAGAGGAGGCCGGGTATCAATATTAGTACTTATGCAACAGGTGAACAAACTATCTTTTCTCTACCAAATACATGATTTGACAACTTGACCATGAGCAAATGTTGGATTTCAGTTTCATTATGCGAGTACCAAATACATATTATAAAACTGCACCACATAAAAATGCATATAAGTGTGATATCGCAAATATACTGTATATTATTGTGACACCAAAAGGTTTTGCGACGTTACTTTTACATATATTCGGACGTGTGACTTTGTCAGGTGCCTTACCGTCTCTAAATTCCCCCTTCCTCGTTCGTCAATCCCGGTGACAATGCCCTCAATTGCTTCCCACTGATCTGGGACACAACAGCTCTCGCACAGGACGACGACGAGGCAGAAAGCCAGGAGACTGCTTACAGCGTTCATGGTTGTTTGTGTAATAACGCTTGCTCACGCGAGGTTGAATTATATATGCACTTCACGCTAAGGTAAACATCGTCATCTCCATGTGATCTGGGCCGGTTTATGTTCTCATTTAGCCGGATGACACGATACAACTAGACCAACCCCGAACCGTCTCCATATTCCTACTCATCCTAATTATTAATACATATAAAAATAGAAGTGACAATTGCAAGTCGTGTATATTTAACAAATACCAAATGAAACTTAGGTCAATGGCTCAATATTCTAATTTTACATATAATTTTACAAAAACTGTTTTTGTGTAGATTAATTCATGTCGCTAAATGTAAGCGCGCCTACTGTGTGTATAATATCTAAAATTAGAGTATTAATCACGTCCCAAATGGAAATTCCGGATCAGAGAGGGACCACAGGGGCTCAGTTTCGGATTCTAAAACCTTATAAAAATGAGGGTATCGAGGTATAAAAAAAAGTACCTTTTATACAATTAACACCGGATAAAAATGTGTTGCTGGTGTGTTAATGTTAAGTTATAGGTTTATTATTAACCGAAAGTATTAAGATTTAGATTTAAGATTTAGATTTAAATTAAGATTTAGGTCATATAGTACACAAAATCCCGAAACCGATCCCCTGCGAGAGGGACACCTTCGTAACACGTCGAGATACACACAGTGACACCATGGTTATCAACAATGTTAAATTAGTCTTTAATTTTATCTGGAAATTCAGAGTTTGCAATCACTTCCTTTACTCTAAAAAGACAACCTTTTCAATCCGCTCGTCTTCAAATCACATTTATTCAGCATGCACTCGACGTCTTAATGAGACCTCAGTTTATTATTGTGTCCGTCTACATATCCACAGGGACCTTATAATTTGTGACAGCTATATTTGGACCTAAACTAAGGTGTTCACAGTAATTTCATATGTGTTAGGGGTTTAAATAAACTTTTAGTCATTGGGGATGTCATTTTTACCTAAAGTTGATCTAAACCCCTAACACATGTAAAATTACTGTGAACATAGTTTAGGTCCAAATATAGCTGTCACAAATTATAAGGTACCTGTGGAATTCATTATCCGTAGGTCAAAGTGAACGTTTATTTTCACTTTTTGTTTTGTGAGAGACTCTGCAGGTTGTTGTCCGTCATTTTAAATTTCAATGGTAAAATCATTATTATTCATATAAACCACGCCCCCGAAATGGGTCTTTCACGTCAATCAAGTGGCGTGGTTTTTCACAGCTAATCTCTGGAATCTGATTGCAATCTTGAGCATGCGCATACAGACCTTTCAGGCCCCACTTGCACGAAACTTCTTAATTCTTAGTTCTCAATTCTCAGACTAAGTACGTGCTTAGCTGAGAAGTTCTCAAAATTGACTTTCTCAAACACGTTCTCAAATATTTGAGAACGTTCTCAACTAAGAACGTATTTCTCGTGATCTAAGCGGCCTCGCAGGGAACTACATTGTTTTAAAAGGAAATTTTGGTACAAAACTACGGGAAAACTGGTGTGATGATTTACCTTATTGGAGGTAAGTGTTTTGTAACATTGTTTTAATATTCTTGTTAAAATACATGTGTATTGCACGCATATATCGTCCGCTTATTTACGAAAATACTCAGCGAGTTGATTAATAACCGTTAAATTCTAGACGTCAAAGTCGGGTAGAAAATAGACAATTATTATGCAGCAGGTGTTTTAACTTATCAGCGGTTGCCGTCAGTTGAAAGTCGGAAAGAGGCTTTCAACGAAAAAGAGGGGGTGAGGGCATGCAATTAGACGTAACACGACAAGGCATCGCTAGTGGAAGAAGACATGCATTGTTTATACAAACTGAGGTGTCGATCATCAGAAATTGGATCATGGAGAATAGTGGTGAATTTGGCATCAAATCTCCGGTGTGCTTTCCGATCACAGGGGTTCGTTACAAATGTCTTTTACACATATGATATACTGATATGGGTCACAGTTTATGTGTGCTGTGACCCAGTCAATATAGCATATTTGTAACGAACCCCTGTGTTCCGATTGTGTCCCTCGGCACATGTGTAATATTACGCACGACGGATTGGCCAGTGTCATTTTGCGAATACCATAGTTCTTTTTACCGTGTCTGATATCGCCGATTTATTGTCACAAAAACAAAATAACACGATGATAGGACTTTTGTTTTCTTTCATCTTGGAGTTTGTATATAGGTATCATATAACTAAAGTTAAAAACCGAATGTTCCGTAATCCGCATGCTGAAATAGTTGGCCACCTAGACGAAACTTTAAAAGCCCAACACATGGAGAATGGTTTTCTTTTTATTTGCATGTTGACTAGTGTTGAGAAGATCTAGACCACACTCTTACAGCTTTAAATGTGCTAGGGATGTTAAATAAAGACATTGACACTAATGTCGAAACATTAGTGACTACAAGCATTTTAATGATGTTGAAGATTATGTCAGTCAATATTTATCAGTGCCATCTAATTTGATCAATTTTAGTGTATACAATGATTAGCTCTAGTTTCCGACAATAAATTAATTAACTTAATATGATTTGGTGATAGACTGATTATGATTAAATCCAAAATAAACTTAAATTCAAATTACATATCTTCCTATGTTACAGTTGATTTTTTATAAAGACCAATCAGACAATGATGAAATTATATATTTTGAAATTTTATATATGATACATCATACACTGTTGCAGGAAAACTATTACCACTGCTACCTTTTCTAGTAAATTCCATACAAAGTCTCAAAGTGAACATGGATATTTGAATTGGCCTCAATAAAACTCCAAGGGAGTTTGGAAAGTAAAATCTTAAAAGTTGTTTGAAAATGATATCCATGCCCTTCATATGCTCAAGTAAGAGATAAAGTTGTCCTATTATATTGATTCTAACCTGAGTGGACCCAGAGATTCAATCAAAATGAACTGTTACATGTTGTGGTTTTGTGCTGTGACAAAGCTTAATGGTACACCTAACCAAGTTTGTCTTTTTGACTAAGGATTGACATTTACAAAATGATGTTGGGGTGTGACCAACATTCACATATATACCAGTAAAATGATGAAATGATATGAAATATAAGTCAGTAGTAAAGTTAGATTTACAACCAAAAGAGGTAAAACTGCTATCATATAGTAAGAATTTTCACTACTGGTAACTTTCACATTATTCAATATTTGCTTTTTTTTCAAACTACTTTGTCACATCCCCAGGCCATAATACATGCTATATTGTCTCTATTTCTGTGTTACAGGGTTCACAGTAAGGGCTATGTACTATATATGCCTACTTTAATCAAATATGCATTACCCGATAGTTGTCAAAATATGCTGATTAACTCTGTACTTATGCCACTGTAATTTGGTAATCTTTGTTTCCAAATTTCATCATCAAATTGAAATATATCATCCCATTTCTTTACCTGTTAAAATACATGTAGTATCACTTTTACAAAATGAGCTATACAAATCTCTTATCCCTGTTTTATTTTTCAAAAACTTTTCTATATTTATTGGTATAAATGGATAGCTTACCTCTACATTTGACATATCTTGTTGTACAATATACTCTCTAATGCAGGTATTAGACCCTGGTACATGTATCATAAAACAAGTTTGTATTAATATCATAAATCTGTTTGAACTTTTGAAATGTGTAAATTGCATTAGTACTTCTGTCTCTGATTAGATCATTAATTACCATTATTCCTTTATTGTACCATTCTCTGTAAAATATACTTATATTTCCTGTTGTAATCTTATTGTTGTACCAGAAGCGCATATTTTTCCTTAATTTTTCTCCTCAATTTTTCTCCTTGCCCTAAGTACATCAATCCAAAAGAGTTTTATTTTTATTTTGACATTTTGTAATATAATCAGTTCCGCATTTTGCAGAATGATTTTATCACACTATAGTTTTAGCGATGAATACATTTTATACATAGTTTTACAAAAAAAAAAAAATGTAAAAAATATGCTTATATTATTCATACATTATATAGATTACTTCCCTTTATAAACTGTATAAGCAGAACTGTCATCTAAAGAAGTACATTGAAGAATGAAATTTTATTTTTACATTTTATACATTAATTTTTCGTTGTTAAGATTTATGAGTATGGCTCGGATGTGATTTGACAAATTGATGTTAACCACCTTAAGTTGTTTCTCAAAATAACCCTGTTCCCAGATCTTCATACAGGTTCAGTTAAATTCATCTACAGAGGGGCACCTGTTAAATGCATGTACAAAACAGACCCTTTTATGTACAGAGGGGCACCTGTAAATTACATGTAGAGTATGGCATCCGCTATATGTATCGTGGGAGACCTGTTATATATCACTAAAAATACTAATTTCAAAATGTGTAGCAATGTGGTCACCAATTTCATTAGTGTCTAATTGTAATTAATATGACAAATATATCCTTTTCTATTTCACATACAGATAGACCATTATAGTACCTTTAACTTTTCCTATTTAATATTTTTCAGGTATTTGACCTTCAGAAACCTTCAGCATCCTCTGCCACAGTTTGTAACTGAACACATGTCATCAGTGGATAGTGTTGTACATACATTGCTGATCAGTGAGTGTCGGGTTATAAGACTGTCTCATTTTGGAAGTTTACAAGAATAGATACTTTTGTTAATGTCTGAGATAATAAAAAAAGTCTGAATACCATAAAGTCTAACTGAAAATTTTGTTTGTGTCATTTTTATAAACTAAAATCAAAATTTGATATGGATCCTTGAACATGCATGTACCACCAACAAGAAGGAATATCTGAATAAATTTGACTTAACAAGAAAATAATAAAGACGGAAATATAGGGCTCTGAGTTAGTTTATCTCTAAAATTTAAACAGCACACACAAATATATTGAATGTGAAAACATGACTATCTAATTACACTTAACACCCAACCCCAAACGAAATTTAAAAAAATGTAAATATTAAGATAATGAAAATTATCAAATTATCAAATTATTTTTTTTATCAAGTAATCAGATATTTTTTTAGCTTTAAAATACTAGTTAGCAATTGTCAAAGTTAAAACACCTTGATAGATTATTTTTAAATTAAAAAGCAAGTCTCAAAACTCACAATCACTGTTTGAAAATGAAGAAATAAGAGATATGCCCTTTGGCAAATTAAAAGTCTATAGTGTTCAACAGCAGACTTTTAATTTGCATTATATTGATAGAAACAGTTTCTCTCATCAAATTAGATATATCGAGTTCTTTGTAAAGTCTTGTGTAACTGAGATTTAATTAAATTTGTGCTGTACATTAAAAAATTCAGTGACTTTGTATTAATAAAAATAAATATGAATATCATGAAATAGAGACCTACAATCTACATTGTCTATTGATAATTATGTATCACGTTTTGGGAATATCTCGGATTGTGGTATTGCAATTGACCAAAGCAGACTGGATTTATAATACTGCTTCATACGAAGTCATGGCGAATGATGGTGAGCAGGCGGACACATTGAGTCCCATACAGTATTTAGTACTACGAATAGAGGTCGCCGATAGGGGGCCTTGACAGTCGTTTACGTTATGAAAGTTTGTGATGACGGAACTGCGAGTGCATAGAATTTATAACTCGTTATTTAGCAAGTGTTTGTCATGTTACAAATATTTAAAGTTGGCGGTAACAGCACACTTCGACATTCGATGTGGAGTTGGAATGCCGAGCTCAGTAGCGACCGTAGTGTGTCTCGAATGCATGACGTGTGGCGAAAACCTTCGTCTTGTCAGCACAGCTGTCAGATGTGAAAACAGAAAGGACCTGCCTCTGTATGTCTTTGAGTGGTCCACATGCATCATTGATTAGGCCTACCATGAAAGTGTGTTAAAGATGCCCGCTTTGCTTCTGAATAAAATTCACTCGACTTGACACAGTTCTCTGAAGCGTACGATGAAGTGCTCGATTTATGTCCGCCATATTTAAGAATGAGACTTAAGCATGCTAAGGATCGTTCTCAAATATTGGCCCATTCTCAGCTTAAAATCTAAGAATTGAGAATTAAGAATTTTGTAGATAGTTAAAAGTTGAGCATATGCTTTAAGTGCAAAAGAAAAGTCTCTGTTTATGGTTCAAAATGTTGGGTTATTTTTTATGATAATATCATTGAAAGAAATTTACAGATATTTCAGAACAGTTTTGAATAAAGATGGGTTTTTTCAAAAGTGAATTAACGCTTCAGTAAAAACGGTTTAAGTAAGGGAAAATAGGAGCATAATTGTAAGGGAAAACATGACCAAAGAGGAACTTGAAACATTCTGCACGCGTGTATACCTCTTATTTCTTAACTGTTTCCGTACGGTTTTACAAGACTTGTATCCCGTCAATATCCAACATGTCCGATAACATTGGGTCTCCTCTCACATGACTCCAATGGTGGTCGTCTGCTACAATTGGGATGCGCGTCTTGTGATCAGACTGCACTGGAACAGTTCCACTCCGTCCCAACACATGTACTGTTTTATTCCGAGTTCCGTTCCTCCATTCGCTTCATCAGTACTGAAAATGGCCACAGCTTCACGTAATCCGTTTGATATCAACATAGCGTGAATTGACAAAAAAGCAGTAGAACTATATTTCATTTAATCGTTGGAGCGCCATGTCAATAAAAATTTGTTTCAGTCAATCTTGTGTTAGTTGTTTTTATTTTCTAAATGTAAACTCTTTTATTTTACAATTGTTTCCGTACGGTTTCACAAGACTTGTATCCCGTCAATATCCAACATATCCGATGATATTGCGTCTCTATACTCCAATGGTGGTCGTCGGCTACAATAGGGATGCGTGTCTTGTGATTATGGAACAGTTACACTCCCGACATGTGCAAGACTTGTATCCCGCCAATATCCAACATGTCCGATCCAATAGTGGTCGTCTGCTACAATAGGGATGCGTGTCTTGTGATTTCACTGTGCTTATATAATTACTGTCATGTCCAATTTTCCACTTAATATTCGCTTGATTGACTAAAGCAGCGCTCCCAACATTGCTGTGTAATTTTGTAATTTGTTTTGCATACATTGGGACAGTGATATTTTATTCGACTCCGTATTGTTTTAAAGGGCGATTTTCTTTCTTTATTCGTAGCCAATATTTAAAGCCATTGAATATCATAAATTAATTTGTCAATATTCTACAGCAGTCTATTAAGATAAAGTTTCCTTTATTGTGTTGGGTGTTTTAGAATGTATTTGAAAATATACCTATAATACATTATAATGTGATGGTATATTGTCTGCCAAAAGTGGCCTGGCTGTATAATAACCCTTACGGATTTTGAAACCTACGGTTTATATCAAACAGAACGTTTCAGGAATCATTTTATTTCAGAAAAGTACATTGCATACTATTTATTGACATATGCAAATGGTTTAAACATTAATATTTATTTGACGAATTGTTTTGAATCCGTGTGAAATACCGTCCTTTATGGTTTCCGATTAAGTTCAGTGTTATTAGTACCTCCGCCCTATTGGCCCCCGGAAAACGCACGTTTGCATGCATTCTATCCAACTCTCCAATCTCATTAAAATCAGATGTCAATAAAAATAAAAGCTATTCATGCGGTACGTGATAATGAACAGCTGTATTTATTCAGATTGTCCAACTCTCGTGATTGTTTGCTTTGCCTGCGCATCCGTCATACGTAAACAGAGACATGGTAAAAACGTCTCATGTTTGCATAGCAGGCTACATGGACGGGTACAAACTGAAACACACATTAAGGTTACTTGTAGTACGTAACAAAATATTCGGTCAATTGCTGTACAATCTGCGATAATTTTTCATTAATTATTTAACTTGTGTGTTATCAACGATCATAATTATGCTTTTTATATAAAACCTTTTCAGCATGTAAATTTAACATTTTATTTTTGCTCTTGCGTTAAACCTTAACGATTTTGTTCTTTGTTCCTGCCAAAGACAACGTACGTCCTCTCCTCGGCTTCCACCAGTTGGTTGACATGGCAACGTTGATCAGCAATAACAGCAACACAGCTTTTAACATTGTCGTCTTCATTTCTGTCAAAAAAGCTTGATATAAGTCTAAAAATACTGTTTATTGGTAGGGTGGTGCAGTTGATAGCGCACTTGTTTTTCACTAAGACAGCAGCTAGGGTTCGATTCTCCGATCGGACGTGAAAATGTATGGGGTTACATGCACGACCCCGTCACTTTCTCCGGGTTCTCTAATTTTCTCCCACGTTTAAACCCCCGCGCGCTTACATCCGGGCTAATGAGAGTGATTATTATACAATTATGGACTTTTTTTGCTGGTGAATATGATGTGATATTGACCAAGGCAATGCCGAGTATAACGTACGGTAAATTTTCAAAACGTGTGCATAAACACTTATTCCGATACCTACGGAAGCCCGTTAGTGCCACAGTATGAAAAATGGTTTATCTGGCGGCCTCTACTTATTTATCTGGCGGCCGCCACTTAATTATCTAACGGCCTCCACTTATTTATCTGGCGGCCGCCACTTAATTTTCTGGTGTATATAGCAAAAAACGGCTGCACTTCCAGCCAATCACACCACGGGTCTCGGCACGTGGCTGACGTCAACCTCATTAACATTAAAAAAGTGGCAGGGTGACTGTAAAAGACTCTGAACTCTGAAATGACGTGTGTTTTTGGAGGAAATGGAGTTCATGTCCGCGGAAGGAGAAAACATTTTACGTGCATATAGGAGGTTTTTAAAAGAAAAAGTATCCATCTTTCCAACGGTACTAAGCATTTTACCGTAGATCAACCAGGAATGTTGTTTTTGATGCAAGAAAGTTAGGTGGGGTCGACATTTCGACTTCGAGAGCTTTCCACCCTTCTCGTATATATGATCATTAAATCGGGGTGTAATTTTTACCGAAAGTCGATCTAAACCCCTAAAACATGTAAAATAACTCTGAACACATTAGTTTAGGTCCAAATACAGCTGTAACAAATTCTCAGGTCCCTGTGCGTCTGTTCTGTGATACCGCTACGATTCCAATGTTTACAAAATCCATGTGACGTTTGTATTATAAACATTTTTTAAATCACAATAAAATGTTTGCTTAGGATATAATTACAATTAATAAGAATAAAGAAGGAAATTCATAGAAAAGCACAAGGACACCTTACTTTTTGGTGATACCTGTACAATAGCAAGACAAACCAGACCACAAAAAGACGCACGATTCTGCTAAGCAGGCAATAATGAAATGGTGTATACTAAATGCCATAAAAAGATAAACCGTGGTTTACTACTGAACTACGTCGTGAAATTAGGATTAGAAATAGATTGCATGAAAAAATAAAAAGAGTTTTTTTCTGTAGAGAATTTAACTAAATTTAAAAAACATAGAAATCATGTCAACAATCTCAAACGTAGAACAAGAGAACATTTTTATGCTGATATTAATGGATTTTTAGATAACTGCAAAAACTAATCAAAAGAATTTTTGGAAACTGATTCGGAGATTAACTAAAAGTGCAGATGTATCTTACATTATACCTCCTCTAAAAGACCCTATTACTAATTCTACTGCAGTAGATGATGAACGGAAAGCTAATATTTTAAATGACTATTTTGTGTCTATCTCTACTATAGACGACTCAGGTGTACCTTTACCACAAGTTGATATGAGAACCCAAAGTCGTATAGATAATATATTTTTTTACACAAGCTGATATTGTTGACATCCTTAAGTCTCTAAAATTAGGTAAAGCTGTTGGATATGATAAAATTAGTCACCAAATGCTTAAAAACACAGCTCTTTATGTTTCATTTCCGCTATTTCTTATATTCAGAAAGTCACTTGATCAAGGAATTTATCCCATTTCCTGGAAAAAAGCTTTAGTCCTGCCCATTTTTAAGAAAGGTGATAAACAATGCCCCAGTAATTATAGACCAATAGCTTTATTAAGAACTGTAGGGAAAGTTTTTGAAAAAGTTATAACAAAATTTCTGCATAATTATTTGTTAGAAAATTCATTGTTATATAAATACCAATCTGGATTTCAGCCATGTCACTCAGTACATCAACTGATTGAAATTTATCATAATGTATGCATAAATCTAGAAAACCGTCATCATACCTGTCTTGTTTTTTGCGACATTTCCAAAGCTTTTGATCGGGTTTGGCATGCAGGTCTTGTACACAAATTAAAAAGCCATGGAATTAATGGAAATCTTTTAGACTGGCTATCCGATTATGTACAGAATCGCCATCAACAAGTCTTCATCCACAATGTTACTTCTCATACTAAGACAACTAATGCTGGTGTTCCCCAGGGTTCTGTCTTAGGTCCGCTCCTTTTTCTCTTGTATATCAACGATATAACTGATAACCTTGTCAGCCCTTCCCGTCTTTTTGCTGATGATACGTCCCTATCCGTCTCTTCTCCTTCCGCAATTGAACTTGAAACTACTACTAACCGAGATCTTGAAAAAAATCATAACTGGGCAGAAAATTGGCTCGTTAAATTTAATCCTAATAAAACTGAATCACTACTAATTTCAAATACCAATGCTGAGCTTGATGTCAATCTCATTTTTAATAATGTTAATATTGATTTTATTGAACATCATAAACATCTAGGCATTTTCCTAGATGCTAACTGTAAATGGACTCACCATATTGATAACATTTGTAAAACTGTTACGAAACAAATAGGAATTCTCCGCAAGTTAAAATATACTTTAAATCGCAAGACATTAAACAGAATTTATCTTACTTTTATACTCCCTCTGCTTGAATACTGTTGCGAAGTTTGGGACGGTTGTACAACTGCCGATGCAAATAAACTTGAAAAAACTCCAGTTAGAAGCGGCCCGTATTGTCACCGGCCTGCCATCTTTTGCTAGTAGAGCGTCTCTTTACTTCGAAACTGGTTGGGAAGTCTTGTCTCAACGGCGCACCCGCCGCAAACTTCAACTTTTCTACAAAATTCACAACAATATGGCTCCCTCTTACCTAACTGACCTTCTCCCGCCACTAGTAGCTACTTTAGCTCCTTATAATTTGAGAAACTCTGAGAACTATTCCATTCCTAATTTCCGTTTACAATCTTCACTTAACTCGTTCATACCTTCCACTTTAAGACTATGGAATGAGCTTGACACTAATATTAAAACTGCACATTCTTTTAAGAGCTTCACAAACTGCCTCAAAAAACAAAATGAAACATTTAAAGTGCCTGTTTTTTATTTAGCCGGTGACCGTAAGTTAAATATTTTACTAACCAAACTCCGTCTTAAATGCAGCCCTTTAAATGACGATCTCTTTAATGTTAACCTAATCAACTCTCCTATTTGTGCATGTGGACATCCTAATGAAAATGCTCATCATTTCTTTTTTACATGCAGTATATATACTGATCAAAGATTTCAAATGTTTAGAAATCTTCATGAATACTTACCTCTAAGCTTAGAGAAATTATTGTATGGCCATGAAGATTATTCGAGTGACGAAAATAAAAATGTATTTATATATGTCCAACAGTATGTATCGAGTACTCGCAGGTTTTAATATGGTCACGTTCTTCTGTCTCCTCTCCAACAGTCCTCATTAACCTACATATTCATTTCTTAGTTTGTGTCCGTATTACATGGCATAACGTGCACTTGTGTGTTCCTTATTATTTTAGTAATCCTCTGTAATGTTTAACTTTCTAACTAAGTGTGCGTGTGCTTGAATGTATGTAATATAGGCATGTGATGGGCCATTCAGTTACAGCCAGTGCGGTAGAAACGAATTTTCGATAAAGGATGGAATGAAAAGGAGAAAGCCACAAAGCACGGGGCGTGACGAACTGTTGAATAGTTGAAAGTATGGAATAGTGCCAGGATATCACTGCGCTGACTGTGTTGGATGGTTCCATTTTCATGACCAAATTTCAAAATCTACCATAATTTGTAAATAAAAGTAAGAATGAATGTGTGCATTATATGTTGAATATTGAGATGTACATTATATAAACTGCAATGAATAAGTAATATTCTTATGATGTGTATATACAATTATTTATCTTATAATGAAAGGGCGTTAATAATGTTCATGTAACCTGTGCCCAATTCTTCTTGCATTTTTTGGCAATAAAATATGTTTAAACTGTTTTAAACCATAAAAAGTACCTTTCCATGCGCAAAAAGGTCTAATTTACTTGTTTTTGCTTTGCTTCCACATCCTTGCCGAACTAAACTATGGATACCGGGACAAGTTCGGCCCCGGGGTACGTCCGCCCACACATGAGCTTTTCGTCCTCCCAAAAGTAACTTTTCCGTTTTAGTAATTTAACAATTGAGGTTGAGGACATTTTTTCGTGTGAATCTCCTCCCCCCCCCNGGGCTCTATCACAGGAAGCAACCAGCCAAATATGAAGATTCTATACCCTTCAGTTCCTCAATAGAAGTCATTTGAAGTGTTTGCTGTAATATACGAATTTATAAACAAGAGGCCCAGAGAGCCTGTATCGCTAACCTGAGTATTTGACATTATTTGTTTGACATATTTGACCCCCGTGACCTTATGAGGAGATCTAGGTTATTTTCATGTTCAAACTTTGTCAGGCGCCATCCCAGGAAGCTATCAGCTAAATATTATAAAACTATGCTTTAAGATTATTGAGAAGGAGTCGTTTAATTGTTTGACATATTTGACCCCTGTGACCTTGTAAGTAGGTCAAGGTCATTTCCTTTTTCACATTTTATCGGGCTCTATCACAGGAAGCAACCAGCCAAATATGAAGATTCTATACCCTTCAGTTCCTCAATAGAAGTCATTTGAAGTGTTTGCTGTAATATACGAATTTATAAACAAGAGGCCCAGAGAGCCTGTATCGCTAACCTGAGTATTTGACATTATTTGTTTGACATATTTGACCCCCGTGACCTTATGAGGAGATCTAGGTTATTTTCATTTTCAAACTTTGTCAGGCGCCATCCCAGGAAGCTATCAGCTAAATATTATAAAACTATGCTTTAAGATTATTGAGAAGAAGTCGTTTAATTGTTTGACATATTTGACCCCTGTGACCTTGTTAGTAGGTCAATGTCATTTTCTTTTTCACACTTTATCGGGCTCTATCACAGGAAGCAACCAGCCAGATATGAAGATTCTATACCATTCAGTTCTTCAGAAGAAGTCATTTGAAGTGTTTGACACATTTGATCCCTGAGACCTTGAAAGTAGAGCAAGGTCATTTTCATTCTCAAACTTTTTCTGGCTCTATGCCAGGAAGCAACCAACCAAATATGAAGATTTTACACCTTTCAGTTCTTCAGAAGAAGTCGTTTGAAGTGTTTGGCTCATTTGACCCCTGAGACCTTGAAAGTAGGTCAAAGTCATTATCATTCTCAAACTTTGTCGGGCTCTATCTCAGGAAGCCACCAGCCAAATTTGAAGATTCTATATATTTCAGATCTTAAGAATAAGTCGTTTGAAGAGTTTCACATATTTGACCCCTGTGACCTTGAAAGTAAGTCAAAGTCATTTTCATTCTCAAAATTTGTCGGGCTCTATCTTAGGAAGCCACCAGCCTAACATGAAGATTATATACCTCTATATTTACATTTGCGCTACAACCCACTATCTGAACAATACCAGCAGAAAAGCATTTCATCCGAGTATGAAAGCAAACTCTCTCGTGAGGTATCACGTGGTTTACGTATGACGTCATGGATTAGCCTTGTTCAATGGAAACCTTGTCGCTTCGCTTCGGACAACATGGAGAATGCCCCTGTGTCAAACGCTCAAATGACTACGGTAAAATATTGGCACTAATTGTATTAGAATAGGACTGTTCTGCCATACAAAAATAAATAAATAAATAAATGATTTAAGAACAAATAAATGAAATTAGAAAATCTTTCCATAGAAAAAAATGTAAATATATGGATTGCTCGGCGTTTATTTTAATTTTCATGCCGTTATGAACGCAAATCGGTTACATCCATATTATACATGAAGCCCTTCGTTCAATATGGATGTAACCGATTTGCGTTCATAACGGCATGAAAATTTAAAAAAAACGCCGTTCAATGTTTGAAGCGTTCGAGCATGTGAGCTAAAAGTTCAATTTGGGACAGAATGGGCTCATGCAACACATTTAAAGTCGTGAAATTGGCGGGAAAAGCTTACCTTACCACAAAGTGCCTGTCCTAACTTGCCCAAAGGCCTTCGTTCGGCCATTCATTCTTCCGGCACCGGAAAAAAAGTTGAATAATTCTGCAACTACTGACGTGTTTTTCCCTTCGTTATTTTAAGACAGACGTTCTAAATGGTGAATATACACAGTCTCCTCTATACTTATGCAACGACAAACACGCAAATACCATTCGCCGACTAGCCCGTCGTGTGTAAGAAGTCGGAGTTTATTAGCACAATCAATAACCTATAGATATTAAATGACAATATCTGCATGTATATTTATAATCATGGACAAAGTAAAAGTTTTACCTCTCCATCTGAAATTGCTCATTTATCCATCCTCTGCTAATTAAACCATGCAACAACCAGAACAGCAACCAATATAACGTACGAACGCACCACAAAAAAAATGGCATCGAAATCAAGCAAGTCACCCAACCTGAAACACCTTGAATACAGGAGAACAGGAGGTGCAACAGCCCTTAATGCTTAAGATTTCAGAAAACGCTGGGATTTAAGTTAGCCATTAAAGAATGTGCTCGACTATTATTTATTTTTTAACATAAATCAACAATGCAAGAAAAAACCCAATGAACTATCAAATATCAATGACCTTATAACTAATCGTTACTGTATATACAAACAAAACAAAAATGAACAAGAGGCCCAATGGGCCTGCATCGCTCACCTGGAATAAATCTCACTCCTGTATCCTTAAAAGTGATCTAAAATAAAGCTACAGGAAAAATATCAGTATTTATGATTAAAATTCATTCAAAAGATCCTGTTAATTTCTTTTAAAACATTTCACCCCTTTGATTGAAAGTCGAACAAAGTCATTATGTTGAACAAATTTTATAGCCTTTCATCTCAGGATGCAACTTGCAAAGTATCAACATCCTGGGACCCATGGTTATTCAGAAGAGGTCGTTTAAAGATTTAAAACAAATTTGACCCCTGTGACCTTGCATATAAGTCAAAATCATTCACATTATCAAACATAGTAGTCCTTGATCCCAGCATGCTACTGACTTAATATCAACATCCTGAGCCTTTTGGTTATTCATCAGAAGTTGTTTAAAGGTTTTTTAAGACAATTGACCCCTGTGACCTTGAATATGGGTGAAGGTCATGCATTTGAACAAACATGGTAGCCCTTAACCCAAGCATGCTACCGGCCAAATATCATCTCCCTGGGCAGTTTGGTTATCGAGAAGAAGATGTTTAAAGTTTTTAACATATTTGACCCCTGTGACCTTGAATATAAAGTAAAGGTCATTTATTTGAACAAACTTGGTAGCCCTTCATCCCAGCATGTTACTGGCCATATATCATCACCTTATACCTCTCAGTTATTCAGAAGAAGTTGTCTAAATGTTTTTAACATATTTGACCCCAGTGACCTTGAATATGATTCAAGGTCATTCGTTTGAACAAACTTGGTAGCCCTTCATCCCAGCATGCAACTGGCTAAATATCATCACCCTAGACCTCTTGGTTATTCAGAAGAAGTTGTTTAAAAGTTTTAAACATATTGGATCCCTGTGACCTTGAATATCAATCAAGGTCATTCATTTGAACAAACTTGGTAGCCCTTAATTTCAGCATGTTACTGGCCAAATATCATCACCCTAGGCCTTTCGGTTATTCAGAAGAAGTTGTTTAAAGGTTCAAAACATATTTGACCCCTGTGACCTTGAATATAAGTCAAGGTCATTTATTTGAACAAACTTGGTAGCCCTTAATCCCAGCATGTTACTGGCCAAATATCAACACCCTAGGCCTCTTGGTTATTCAGAAGAAGTTGCTTAAAGATTTTAATGTATTTGACCCCTGTGACCTTAAAAATAGATGAAGGTCATTTATTTGAACAAACTTGGAAGCCCTTCATCCCAGCATGCTTCTGGCAAAATATCATCACCCCAGGCCTTTTGGTTAATGAGAAGAAGTTGTTTAAAGTAAAAAGTTGACGCCGGACGACGGACGGACGACGGACGCCGCACCATGCCATAAGCTCACTTGGCCCTTCGGGCCAGGTGAGCTAAAAATGAAAAATATCGTGAATCGTGCAGTACGGCAACGGCGGCTAGGAATGACGCACACATGTGTACCCAATACCTGTCAACCACTGCGACGTCACAGCACGTGCAACACTTGCTACTCGGTGCCGAATGAGACCAATTATTCCCGCTTTACTCTCTAACCGCGGAAATATTGAATTATCGTATGGATACAGTGTTATGCAGTGTCATAAAGCCATCACATAGATTATATTTATGTAACGTGTGTAATATTACTTCGGAATGACGTGACAAAATCTTCAATTAGTTGAAGGTGGTCACTATATGGTAGAAAAAAGAAATAGAAATGGTAGAAAAAAAACAATCGAATAGGAACAATCAATTTGACGTCACGTCATTGTGAAGCAGACGCAGTTTTCATCGTTTCCGAGGCGGCCAAGTGCAAAATGTTCGTTTCAGATCACAATTGATAAAAAGAATCTGTCATTCGTTTCCCTTCATATTAGTTTTATGATACTCGTTTGGGATTTTTTTCATATTTGCTCGCCAGACGCCCGCAAACAGGAAAAATTCAAAACTTGTATCATAAATCTAATATGAAGAAAACTTATGACAGATCCTCTATTTATATTTCAACAAATTTCAACTGTCCAGAACGATTTTAATAAAAATGGACCGAACGTGCACAGCGATGCTCAAAAGGTCAGAGCATAGAAACAGGTGAAGCACAGAAACAGGTCCGCAGACAGCGTTTTTGTATTTTTTTACAAACTGTGTTAAAAAATTTACCTCAGTACTAAATATGGACCAACCAACTCCTGCCAGAAACCAAAGAGGTTGTCTGTCATATCATAAAATGAATTTAAAATCAGAGTAAATCCAATATTTTATTACGTCACTATTTTGCATACTCACAATACTATGAAATAGCATGCTTTTATCAGTGGTATCTTGAAATCGATTCTATATAAAATCTATCAAGTGAGATCGATTGAATTTTACAGAATTTTGTCCCTTCTTTGAGCATCAACACAATTATTTTGAGAATCAGAAAACACAAAAACTAAACATTTATGATGGGAAAACTGTCGGTAAATATCACACACAGCACATTGCGCTAGGTATAAAATGTACTGTCCAAGTATGGTGAAAGTAGGTTCAGTTTGATTTTTACTTTAAAAAACAAAAGAAACACTTTTTAAAATTAGAATTCTTGGTACCCCATCAAATCAGTGTTACAGTCATATTATGACACGGTGTACTCATTAAGTGGAGTAAACAGAAAGCGGATTTTGATGAATTTAGAACTTGTTTTTACATCCTCTTCTCAAAAATAGGATTTTAACATCCTCTTCTCAAAAGTATTTTTTTTTTTATCAAAACTATCGACCGACTCTTTACATTACCATACATTTTACCTCGTACCAAGGTGAAGGAACGTCTTCATTCTCTTATTGTGGACATTTTCTTTTTCAAAAAGGCGAACGTCGATATGAATATATGGCTGTATATTATTTTGGAGCATATTTTATGAAATGCACAAAGGCCAAACTGAAATAAGATGCAGTGGCGGATCCAGTGGGTTTTTTTGGGCTTCAAGGAACCCCCATCCTGAATAATTTCTTTAAAATCATGCATTTTCACCATTTTCCTGAATTTGGCCCCACATGGACCCCCCTCCCCCCTTGACGACAAGAAATATCTCCCAATGCGAGAACGAAGTCGACGTTCTTCAGTTTGGTATGAGGTATGGTTGACCGTACAGTCTTAAAAGTAAACAGTTCTTATAGAAAAAACTTTTCGAGGAGAAAATGTTCAAGATTGATAAAATGATTGATAACAAGATTACAGGTTTGATTCTCCAAAATACACATTTTCACAAGTTCGCCAGTATACAGTCACGATATGACTGTATTGATACTAAGAAGTTTGGATAATGTGTTGGTCGGGCAACTAGATTTGATTAAACGAAATGAAGCATATTGTTGTAGCAGTACTAATAAATCTGATCTAGGTCACTGCGACCTACGTACCAACTACGTGTTTACGTGTGTAAGGTGGTTTTATCATTTCTATACACAGCAGAAGTGTTACACAATACTTTAAGATTATGAGGACGGTTCCAAAATTAACATTAGTTTTGACAAAACAGGTCATTTATTACTTCACTCCCAAAAAACTTCACCACCTCATATATATCATATAAATCGGAATGGGCTCCAATTGCAAGCTGACTGAATTAGAGTTCATGCTTACCGTATATCATGACGGCACAACTCAAAAACATATCTACGGAAGGTGAAAACCACCAGAAGGCCCAAATTGGCATGCACCCTCATTCTGTTTGTTTGGGGTTAAAATGTCCTCGCAACAGCCAGGGTCATATTAGGACAGGTACCTAGGGAGACGCAACTGCCAGGGACATATGACGATTGGTGCGTAGGGAGAAACAACAGCCAGGGACATATGAAGGCAGGTACCTAGGGAGACACAACAGCCGGGGTCATATGAAGACAGGTACATAGGGAGACACAACAGCCAGGGACATATGATGATTGATGCCTAGGGAGACACAACAGTCAGGGACATATGAAGACAGGTACATAGGGAGACACAACAGCCAGGGACATATGCAGAGAGGTACCTAGGGAGACACAACAGCCAGGGACATATGCAGACATGTACCTAGGGAGACACAACAGCCAGGGACATATGCAGACAGGTACCTAGGGAGACACCATCTGCAAGGTCAGTGTTCATGTATACGTAATGATGAATCAGGGCTTAAATGTCCTCACAGTTACTTTAGTTCCTAATTGCATTAAAATGTTTTGCCACTTTGAAAAGGTGTGAAATAACAAATATTGACATTCTCTTTTGAGTTTTGTTCTTGTTATCTGATGATATTGTTTATATTCATAGTAATAATGAATACCAAAAGACATTGACTGAGAAATCATTAATACCTTTAATACTTCCGATGACAGAGTGAATGAACAAATCTGAATTTTCCTACATAAGTTCAAGATGAACACTTATATAATCTGGGAGGTATATCTTTGCGAGCCTTCCCTCATTTCTTTTTCTATCTTATTGAAGTTGCCTTCAGGTATATAAACCTAAATCTGCAACAATATAATAGAAAGTTTCGCTTACAGAATCCAATAAATAGTAATCTCAATTCAAATTATTATATTACAGTAAAAAAGGTGTCTTTTATTAGATTTAATAACTACATGCACACATAGCTTCTTTACATACATTTGTAACTACATGTAATTAAAATAAAGCATCTTTATTGTAAAGTTATTAGATTTAATAACTACATGCACACATAGCTTCTTTACATACATTTGTAATTACATGTAATTAAAATAAAGCATCTTTATTGTAAAGTTATTAGATTTAATAACTACATGCACACATAACTTCTTTACATACATTTGTAACTACATGTAATTAAAATAAAGCATCTTTATTGTAAAGTTGTATAAAAATAGAATAATGTACATTTCGGAAATACATATTTTATGGATAAACCTAGCTGTATTTATAAATATTTTTTAAACATGTGGGATACTTATCACAACTCATCGTGAGATTTCTTTTTAAATGCCCAAAATTCTGATGATTTGTTGTTATAATCTCTTTCACGTTTGACAAAACCAGAAAAGGTAGATATACAGTTTCCTATAAAGTGGTCAGCTTTTCCCAGAATTGCCAAGTCTACATGTGGGTTTTTCTCCGACAGCTTGGCAAATTTTACCTAAAAGGGGAAGAACAAACCAATTAGTTGACAATTTGAGACAGCTTAGATATCCATTATGCAGTATAAAGAATAAAGAATAACTTTGATCACTTAACATGTTTTTATAGGTGTACTTCAATCATCTATGCTCAGTACTGAATACAGTAGAAGGCTTTGCTCTTCTGCACATGAAAGAGAATCTAGTTTGGATACAACTACAGTGGAAATGCATGGCTGAGATCAAAACAATTTCAAACCAAACACGTCAACATCAGATATATCGAAATGACCACTCAGACTTCGATAAAAAATACATTTTTAGGATATTGAATATTACTACTTCCCACAAACAATCTTATTAATCATGATAGCATCCATCTTTGTTGTATTCTAATACCAGCCTTTTTTATAAATTAGGACTTAACATTTATAGTTATGAAGAAAGTAATTTCGCTGATAGAAAGATTTCCAGTATATTAAGTTTATTATCTATTGTTGGTGCAAGACTGACTGTGCTATGTCCCTATATCATAATAAATAGATAGGACATCGTTTGTACTATATAACAGTATGACAATCTCTAATGATATGAAACGGGGGCACCTGATTTGAATTTCCCATTACTCACATTTTTCATAGCCTTGGACATTTTCTCAATGAGGTCACGGCTATCAGTAGCGACAAAAACACCTTTGGCTTTGATACGTTTGACTGCGTTTTTGACTTGGCGTACAATAGTATCATCAGACGGATAACACATCTCTTTTGTTGTTTTACCATACTCTCCATTATAGCCAATACACTGGGCTGCTGCAAACATGTTTGGGCTATCTTTTATGTGTTCACAAGCTTTTACCTGTAAGGTTAAAAATAAAACTTGTGTTAATTTGTTTAATCTATTCAGTTACTTCAATAACCAGAGTAAGAATTCTCCAAAATTTCTATCTTTATAAAAACTGTCATTTATCTGCATAAACACATAGAATCTAGAGCTTGAGTTCTATCTGCAGGATTACACTGGAAACAACATAAAAAGAGCTCTATGGTAAGCAGGCCTAGGGCATCTCCACAAATCGCTCAGCTAGCTTGTACAAAAACTAAAACCCTGGCCATCTGTGTGGAAGGCAATCAGCTTTATACACTGGATCAATCTACTCATACACATGTCCTAAATGTGACAATGGTATTCATAATGAAATATCAATGCTTATCATGATAATTTGTGTCCAGCTTTCCTTGTAGCCTTTGTCTCTATTTGACCACATATTTACCGATTTTGATAAAGAATCGTTATCATCTTACAAAGTCTGTGCCTAGACGCAGGTGGATGGCAACAAAAGCTCGCTCTGGGAAGTTTTCTTTGATGAACTTGTCCGCCTTGGTTTCCACCTTGGTTGACCACTTGAGGTACTGGTGTAGATGAACACTGTATGATTGGACAGGAAAGGCGGCCGGAGCACCTGTAAAGGCCAGCACAGGGTACTGTGATGCAGGATACCTGTAAATGAAACATTGTTCTGTCAATATATGCAAAGCAATACATGTCCCCTATCTCCTTTTTGTGTTTAGTTCGGCAGAACATCAGATCTAATTACAATCTTTAAATAGCAGTGAGTCAAACCATCGATCATTCTCAAGTGTATTTTGTATAAGACTGCCTTTTTAGAGTCCTTTGACAAGTCTCAGAACACTAGTTGTTTCTTTTGAACTTTTGATTAAAAAATTCTGTCAACGTTTAATGATTTCTTACTTGTCTCTCCATCTTTTCATTTCATGGAGATTCATCAGATCATAACCAAGAGGACCGTAAAATATGGAGCTAGTGAAGTCAATGTTAAAGGTATCCCAGAACGGACCGAAGGGGTTTCCATCTTTGGCATTACAGCTGTTTCCTTTGGTGGCGCCATGTCGTGCCTGGTAACACATCACTGCCAAAAAGATGCATTATTAATCAACTTTTATCCAATGGTGTACTGTGTATTTGCTGTTACTATGCCAAAATTCTGGCATGAAAGTATCGTGTTCTTCCCAGCTACCTTAAAATCTAGCCCTGCATTGCCATGGTAGCCGCTAACTATAACACCTGCTTTAAATTCAAACGTAAACAATTTTCTAATGCAAGAAGCTGTTTGAGAAATCTCTAACCCTGGCGGTATCTATACATTTGGTTATAATTGTGACATCACATTTAGGTGCAGTCAATACAACAACTTATTTCACTTATTACATACTAGACTAATGTTATATGAACTCTTCTAAAGACCATGAAACAGTTAATTACTGTAATAAATGTGCTAATGAGGAGGACGCTGACAGAAATTCATAACAGACAACTTTTTCTCAATATCCTTTTTCATTTTTATTTTGGCAAGAAAAGGTCATTTGTTCCTGGCAAAAGCAGATACATGTACAAAGAAGAGGTTTTACAGTTTATAGCTCGAGTGATTAGGTTTCTCCAGACAAGGAGAGGTCTCCATGTTGATCACTTTCGTGCTATCAGCCTTAGACTCTGAGAGCATACCTTTATATAATTACCCAATATCATACTCTATATACTGTATATAGGGATTAATGCAATGCAAATGGGTTTGACAGGAAGAGTATCTATTTTTTTTATTTTTGAATGCATGTAAATCAGAAAAGACAATTGATTTGCCAGTAGATTTTTCAACGATTCTTCATCATTATAATATCAACAAGAGTATCAGTGGAACTGATGTATGCTCCCCGAAAACAACTTTACTGGAGGCTTTTCCTGTTTGTGAATTTTGCATTTGGTTAGATGTATGACACATATATATATTGGTAAAAATAATGGGGATTTTGAAGAAGAAAAATAATGTTTTAAAATACATACATACATGTATGTGTCTGATATTTTTTGCAAAGAGCAATAACTCTATTACTAAGGGGCTGCAGACCCTCAATATGGTACAGTGCACATCACCTTAGTGTGACTGATGTACAACTGCAGGCAAAGTTATGCTCCGGACACAACATTTTAGCAAAGGGCAATAAATCTGTAAATAAGGGATTGTCGGCCCTAAATTTGGTACAGTGCACATTACCTTAGGATGACTGATGTACACACCAAGTTTCATGATCCTACCTTAAATGCAGGCAAAGCTATGCTCTGGACATGACAATTTTAGCAAAAGGGCAATAACTCTGTATGTAAGCCTGGGTTGTGGGCCCTAAATTTGGTACAGTGCACATTGCCTTAGGATGACTGATGTACACACCAAGTTTCATGATCTTACCTTGAATGCAGGCAAAGGTGTACATTTGGCATAGTGCGCATCGTCTTAAGTATGGGTAATGTAAATACCAAGTTTCATGATCCTAATCAAATGTTGGTAAAGTTATGCTCCGGACACGAAAAGGCAGACAGACGGACAAAGTGGCAACTATATGCTCCCCAATTTTTTTCGGGGAGCATAATAACTGATTTTTGGCAAAGAAACAGCTTTACTGTCTTGCAGTGACTGTTGACAAAAAATGTAATGCCTAAAGTTGAAGTGTTTTAATATATATTTGATACAGAAAAATAAACATTAATTTGATCATAAATCACCCATTTAATTACAATCTTTTAAAGGAATTATTTAATTCTGCATTCAGATTGTTCATGTATCTCTATATTTTTGTTTTGTATTACACAGTGCATCCATTTGGCAACCTATAAACTATAAATGAAGTATATATATATAGAAGTCTATACATGTATATTATTTCATCCTCATATAACATGAAGATTACTTTTCATCATGAAAATGTGTACCTGTGCGATCCTTTGGAGGCCAGATTGTAGGGGCTAGTTCCTTCATGAAAGATTCCATGGTCATGACTCTGTGATAGGCCCTTAAAGGTTCCACTTTGAAGTAAGTGTCAAATGGAACCTGAACCTGTAAAAACAGCACATTATTATATTAAACTAAACTCAACTTTCGAGAGTTAAAATGTTTTTTAACATTTTATTGTGTTATGCATAACTCCTCATGTTGTTGTATAACTTACAGATCTTGGTTTTGGAAATTGATATTCCACCCAAGGAGGTAGTACCAGTGTCCTGTCTAAAGCCTTCGCAAATCCCAGTGAACCCAGGAAGTGATCCGCTTGGTTTCCAAATCTACCTGTATAACAAGCATGTACTCATTACATATTGGGGTAATACATGAAACAACATGTATAAGATAAGGTCTGCATTACCTATACTCTGATATGCTCTGATGTGGTCAATGTTGAGTCAATAATCAACATATTGACTCTGTGTTGCTATTTTTAGTGACAGCAAATTGATAAAAAAAAATTATATCCCTTCAATGTTGTAAAGTGACAATGCTCTCTGCCAAAAGCAGGTGAATATCTTTCACACGGCCATGTACTGTAAACCTTCTTATTTTAGCTCACTCAAATGTTATCACATATCATCATATTTAAACAGAAACTTTAACAAGCTCTATCACTCATCTGGATATCAAAATTAATCATGGCAAAATATTCTCCAAATAAGATCGAAGGGAATGGGCCAGACCCAAAGGCCAATCCTTGTATCATATCTGTATTAGGTTTTTCCTGCCCAGCAATTTTATGTATGGTTATGGGGTGGGGATCTCAACTGTTTCCAATGTGGGATTCAGAAACTATATCCCTAGGGTTGTGGCCAGACCCCAGGATCAATTATAATATCATGACTGCATTTGTCTCTTTATGCCCGGCATTTATTTGTATATACAGTTTTGAGGTGGGGATCTCAACCATTCCCAAGCAATAAACTGTTTTTGGCCCCTCTCTTTAGCAAAGGGGTCAGCCCCACTACTTGTACAACTTGAATCCCAGCCTCTCATGAATGCTTCCACCCAAATATGATTGATATCCAGTGCATAGTTCTAAAGAAGAAGTAATTTATAGCAATACATAGCCAAATTGCCCCCTTTTGTCCACGCCCTTCTGCCCGCTTGGGGGTCAAAAGCCCCACCATTTGTACAATTTTGAATCCCCACTACCTAGGGATGCTTCCAATCAAATATGGTTGATGTCCATCTTTTTGTTGTAGAGAAAAAGTTGGTTAAAGCAATATAGCCAAATAACCCTTTTTGGCCCCGCCCCTCAGCCCCACCATTTGTACAATTTTGAATCCCCGCCTCCCATGAATGCTTCTGACCAAATATGATTGATATCCATTGCACAGTTCTACAGAAGAAGTTGTTTATAGCAATACAGCCAAATTGTCCCCTTTTGGCCCTGCGCTTCAGCCCCCTGGGGGGTTAACACCATTTGTACAATTTTGAATCCCCTGCACCTAGGGATGCTTCCAGTCAAATTTAGTTCAATTCCAATCAGTTGTTAAGAAGATGTCATTTGAAGAAATTGTTGACGTACAGCCGACGGATGACGACAGACGACGGACGCCACGGTATGGCATAAGCTCAAACTACTAAAATCAGATTACTGCTAACATATGTAAGTCCATAAGTGATCAATATGCATTAAAATCTTGGCACAATTTACTAGTTAAATTTTTGATGTTATAACAGGTCTGAACCATTTAATCTATATATCTCTACACTTGTAGAGAAATTATTAAAATAATAAGGAAAAGTGGACATCAGGATCATAGTACAGATATAAGCGAGGTGCTAAATGAAAGAAAGAGCATCACGTTGAGGACTTGAAAATCTTGAGTTGTTATTGTACAACTACATGTTAGTACCTTTTTATTGTTGATTTAGCTTGTAGAAATAATTGATAGTTTGTAAACTGCAATCCCTTAATGTTTTACCATACTATTAATGATTGTTACTTATTCTAAAAGTTTACATATGATACAAACAATTTTGCTGATATTTTTAGTTGCCAGTAATTCTACATCTGCTTACATTAAATAAGTCACATCATTTTTTTTGAATGTGAAGAGTTAACCATCTAGCAAAAACATCAAAGGCAATGGCTTAAAAAATAGTAAAAACTGTGACAGTACATGTGGTAAACTTTCTTGTCACAAGTTAACTGTTGGGAAATTCTGTTTCAGCTCAAACTGTAAAGCAGCAATCTGTAATCAACTCCTACTGCAGGTTAATCTCAGTAACATGTCACAGTAAATATAATGCAGCGGAACTGGATCATCAGCGACCAGGTAACGCTCAATTGGTAGAGCGTCCGTCTAGAGGTAATGGAGGGTCCTGAGTTTGAACCCCGGTCTAGTCATGCATTTCGGCTCAAAGATAGGAATTCGAACTCAAGACCCTTCAACCTCTATACGGACGCTGTACCAATTGAGGTACCTGGTTGCCAACGATCAACCAAGAACAGTTACACTACAAAACAACCGAAAATGTCTGTTAAGTTAGGGCATGCATATAGTTTAATTGCCCTCTAACATGTATAATCTCTTTATTTGAAAAACTGACTGCTCACCCATACAGGGACAATACAGTATGTATCCCTTGGGATCCACATCAATAGCCTCTGTGTAGGAAATGAAGACAACCGATAGCCCCAGAACTAACACCTGAAGTGCCATATTGTCACACACTGGCAATTTGATCTGCAAGACAAAATAACATCCTTAACTACAAAACACATTCCGATTAATATCATACCTGCATACCAAGGATTATTCAATGGAAATAAGTAAAAATTGTATCTTTGCAGGAAAGCTCTAATAAAATCAAAGGTACACTCACCTCATCTGTCAATTCATCTATTATATTATTATGGCCAGTGTACGTATCAGCAGACGAGGCAAGTACCTGTGATAAAACTTACGAAATACACGTGCACGTTTACAAAAAAATTTCCCTTTAGCTAAGCAGTAGAGCATCGGGCTGGAGATCAGCCATGGGCCGCAGATTCGAGCCCCAGCGACGGCACTATCATTATCACTATTCCTCGTCCTGCTACATGTATACAAAGGGAGACGACTTACAACTTGTACTTAAAAATAAAGTTAAATTAATTAATCCTTTTAGCGAGCGATATATCTTCAAACTTAAATCTTCTCATTACTAATTATAATATAAGAGCCAAGTAAATTAGTTTGATTGAGAGATCATGAAGTTTGATAGTAATGTAGTATTCTAATATTAAAGTAGTTTTCGAACAAATACATCAATAACTATTTTGTTAAATGCATGTATTATTTAAAAAAAAAAAAGGAAAAGCATGCGCAGGCTGTTGGCGGAAGCCTCTTGAATTCGAAGAAGTACACATAATGAAATACCAAATTTCCTTTGTAATTTAATAATAAATAATGGAAAATAACATTGTGGCCGCAAAAATATGAGAACTGAGCGAAAAGTTAGATGACGGTCCACCACCATGATCATCATCATCATCATAGTGCATACACTACAACTGTGTCCTAGTCAAGTCTCTGTGTGGCTGTCGATGAACAGACATTTTCATTACGTGATCAGGTTATTTTTATAAATTTGCTCTGTTTGTGGGGACTTGGACAAGACAATCATGTACATGCCTCGCATATATATAGATGATCAGTACATTACCTATATGAAAGCGAAAGTCCACGCATGGATTTGTTAACTTCCTTGATTGAAAACGTGAACAAGGGAGTGCACTCTATATGAATATATGAAAGTTTTATTTAAATTCGGTATATCACGGAAATAGATGTTATCTAAGTCACAAAATTTAAATAAAACTTTCATATATTGCCCTAAGTTATCATAAGGTAACTATGCATGCATTTTAAAGCAACGCAAAATATTTAGTTTCTTTAAAATAAAGTGTAAATTTATTATAACCCGAGGATACGAAACTAACAGTTTTGAAAAAGAACACTTCTAGCTCTGTATATGACAGCCATATTAATCCCATATTTACGTGGGGAAAACGTCAGTAAATAAAGTGGTAAGTTTACGGTTGTGATGTTACGATTATATCAATTGCTTTGAGTGCTTTCTGTATTCATTAGTCCATTTCACTGTCGCGATAGTAAGGAATCAAAGAGAAATAATTACCAGTGGCGTCTGGCAGTGATAAAAAAATCTTACAACGTAAATCACTAAATGCATGAAATAATTTGAAATGTACAGCACATGTGTTTAAATGGTAACTAATCGTAACACATATCAGTGACTTTTATCGAGAAAACTAAATAAAATCTTTAAATGTCCGGAATAACGATATTTATGCTCATGCGAACAAAGACAAATAATCATAAGCTAACACCAGGTTTGGCACAACGGCGCATATGGGTTAAAAACCTGCATTTGGGTTTAACAGTTACCCTCAAAAATTTGAGTAACAATTTTATTACTGAAATGGGTAATAAAGTGAATAAAAACACAAAGTTATTTTACACATAAACAAAAAAGGACATCATTCTTTCAACATAATCAAATAAAAATTACAATGAGGTACAATTGTGTACAAAAATTTGTAAATTCAGTTGTCTGATTTTTTGTGAAAATGACAAATTGTATATCACCTCCATTGCTTATAGTGTGTTGTAGAGTAGCTATAAAAAGCACACATTTAAAAATCATGCTCACCTGTCACATTTGCACCGGATAGTCCCATTGACTACACACTGAAGTCAATGGAGAACAAAGTCTTTGATATGGTTTGTCATTTTCACAAAAAGTTGAAATTGATAATTTTTTGTGCACAAATGTACTTCATTGTGTTATTTATTTGATTTAGTTGACATAATGACGCCCTTTTTTGCTCCAAGTGTTTAAAAGAACTTTGTGTGTTTTTATTTCACTTTATTCCCCATTTCAGTAATAAAATTGTTACCCAAATGCAGGATTATTACCCATATGCGCCGTTGTGCCCAACCTGAACAAGGCTGGTGAGTGCACAATGTAAACATGCACCATATCATAAGAAATGCATCTTTTATTTTAATTCACTTATTTTTTTGGGGGGTTTCATGGTTATTTTCATATCGCTAGTTCCAGATATCTTGCCTGTCTGGTTATCTAGTAGGGTTAAAATAAACAAGAACGTTGATAGAATTTCTTACGCAATTTAGCTGATTAAAAACTGCTCTTTAATTGTAGTTATGCCTACAAAGGTGATCATGAGTGCCCATAAGGGTAAAATCCCAGTTCACAATGTACATCAGGACCAGTATCTCTATTATAGTCTGTACTCCATATGTTTGTATACAGGATTTAATGTATGATATAGCCTGTGTTTCCTCTGGCCCTGACACCAGACTTCAGACATTTTGACAGATATAGATATTTCGCACCTCAGACAGAGATATCCCACGTCATACCCCATGCTAGATGTTTCTATCTCGTCCGATCTGTCTTGCACCTTTACGTGACATTTCGCGGAATTTTTACTCTGCGATGTATTCATCTGCACGTAACTGATTGAAATTGACAATTTGCATTATAAATGTTCTGTTTTGTCGTTATATGTATAGTTTTGATGTTGTTAGATATTTGATGTTGTAGATAAAATATAATCTACACTGTAAAATACATTGTAATCTATGTAAGGACAGACTACATTTTTACGCAGAAGAATTCAAATGTAGTTTTAGTAGTGAAGAGGTCATTATCATTTGAGGCCCAAGGCAGGATACTTGAAGTTTTTAGCAAGATTGAATGTTACAATTACCTGTAACTGAGCGAGATCGGGCTATCTTGGTCTCGGCCTAAGATTCTGTGACATCCCAACCTTACGCCTCGGTTGGAATTTTGTTACAAAATCTTAACCCTCGACAGAGATAACCCGATCTCGCTCAGTTACAGGTTAACGATTGTATTAGTCTGGTGTATGTGGGGCCAGAGCGCACTATTAAATGAAAACATGGAATTCTCCGACACCATTTGATATTTGAAAGTTATGAGGTGCTGACAACAAAAATCTGCTTTGACACAACATATACCTCACATGTATTGATAAATGGATTAATTGATCCAAACTGCTCTTATCATAACAAACAGCTGCTAAATTCCATCAGTAGAGCCCTTGGTTTCAATCGTTCAAAATTTCCCACCTGAGCAAACACCTTTTTGTAAGTCATGGGAGTGACTAATCAACAAACCATACTGATTCGGACCGAAAACGTAGACTATTACTCTTTTTTTAGAAGATTTTCCGGACCTCGTCTTTTTGTTTATAAGTCACTCCCAGATACCTAACTGTGTCGGAGAATTCCACGTTTTCATACAGTAGTGCATGATCATAATGTCTAAGTCTGGTGTCAAGGCAAGAGGAAACTCGGGCTAGCTTTATAAGTACACATGATATTTCAAATGTCTATCTAATGTTATACATACTCGTTGTTTTTTTGTCTGATAAAGTTGATCAATACAACTGATTAACTAGGCGCTTTGTTGAATTCCAGATGACCATAACTGGAAAAGATGCTGGAGATAACATGTAATGACCGACTTGGGAAGAAAGTGCGAGTGAAATGCAAGTATCCTTTACGATGAACACATGCAGGAGACTAATTTGTTACCATGGTAAACATGTAGTGGAGTAGTGTCCCTGTACTGGTTTTGCTGAGTCTTGTATATATAGCTAATCCCACCACTTCCTTGACGCAGTATAATGTGATTTATAACTGCAATGAATATAAAAAGAATCAATGGTTTTCCAGTTGAAATTGAGTACCACATTCATTATTTCAGTTGTATGGCAGGACATGCTGATATATTACTCAAGCTTGGCACTAGTGAAAAATATTGCTTTTCTGCCTTACAGCCTTAATTTTGTATGTTCAGTTTTGAATTTGACAGTTTAAGTTTAATTTTATACATGTATCAGTATATCTCGGAAAGTACACACATATAGTACTTGAGTTTATTCTAAATTCATGTGTGCTTTACCCTTGGTCCTTAGTTGTGCATATTTTGAGATTGATCAGCCACTAATTCTTGAAGCAATCTTAATATTTTATTATTAATGAAATGATTGACAACAGCCCTGGTTGGCCTGGATCCCCGGAGGTCTAGAGAATTTGGTGGTGTTTGATCTTGGTTAACTGTTAGGTGGCCGGGGGGGTTCAACTCTCGCCGTCTGGGCAACTTGTGATGGATCCGACCTTTCTACAGGGTCTGAAAATTATTGTATAGGTTTTATTTTGTGGATAGCCTTTGGTTAAAGTATCGATCGTCAGTGTTAAATTGCAGTATATAGGTTACTTACATGTTTGAATGTGAAATCAAATCAAATAAGGAGCAATAGAAGCTATTATGGGGAAGTTTGCAATTAATATAAGATGATTAAAACCATGTACATTTTAGTTCAAATGTGATTTTGTATTTTGAAAGTTGCAATTTTGGAACTGTACTTGATGTAGCTCATGAAGTTAACTAGAAAGCCTTAACCTCCATCAGTGAGGATGATACTATCGGAGATCTGAAGAAGTTGATAGCTGCCCAAACAGGAACAAAAGCAGACAAAATTGTGTTGAAGAAATGGTGAGTACATGTTTCAGGGCAAGAAAATTCCCATGGGCAATTTAGCCACCTGGAGACAAAAATGGGTCATTGTTACTCTAAGGGTAATTCAGCCATCTGGAGACAAATGGGTCATTGTTACTCTAAGGGCAATTCAGCCATCTGGAGACAAATGGGTCATTGTCACTCTAAGGGTAATTCAGCCATCTGGAGACAAATGGGTCATTGTCACTCTAAGGGCAATTCAGCCATCTGGAGACAAATGGGTCATTGTTACTCTAAAGAAAAATGATGTCATATCTATAGTTTTTTATTCTTACCCAATTTAGATGAAACTTCACATATAAATGTCTACAAATTTAACATTAACTCTTATACCAGATTTTGTTTCAATTAATTGGAGTCGAAAACAATTCTTGCTACTATATACAGATGTAAATAAATTGTTGTTTTCATTGTTTGACAGACTTCATTTCTGATACAAATGTGAGTTTTTTCATCAACATTGCATTACCTCTTGTCCAAATTTTATTTCAGTCCTTCTAAGCTCACTGTTTTTATAATTATATATAAGTAGAGTATTTGACATAACAGACCCTATGTCGCTCGATACACTTAGTATATCTGATCGCACACAATGATCACAATTAAGATATTATCGGTATCATCTGTGGTTGGCTGTAATCTATGTTTCATTTGCGTTGTATTGACAGGTACAACATCTTCAAAGATCACGTGACAGTGGGCGACTGTATCCTTGCTTAGCGTTTTTAATGTGAGCAGTGATGTTTTGTGTTTATTAATTGCATAGCAAGTATTATATGGGCGATAGATATTTCGTACTGACATCTTGCATTTACATGTTGTATAACACAAGGTTAAAGACACGCCTAGCTCTAATTGCATTTTACTGTGCAATTTGGTGCATTTTTTTTGTGAACAAAATTTGATTGAAAGTAATCTCCCAACTATACATCACATTATGCAAAATAAATAATGTGAGAAGAATACTATCAAATAATACTACTGTGAAAAAGAAACAACATAAAGCCATTATAAGGGCTGGGATGGAATGGCTTTAAACAACATAAAGCCATTATAAGGGCTGGGATGGAACGGCTTTAAACAACATAAAGCCGTTATAAGGGCTGGGATGGAACGGCTTAAAACAACATTAAGCCATTATAAGGGCTGGGATGGAACGGCTTTAAACAACATTAAGCCATTATAAGGGCTGGGATGGAATGGCTTTTGGCAATATGCAGCTTGGGAAGCATTACTGGTAAGCACTCATTTTAAGTAAATCAAGGGAGACTACTCAAGCATTATAACTGCAACCAATGTAATTGCTTGTAAATTGCCGTAACATATCATTTTCATTGTTCAAATGTAGCTGCAAGTACTCAATACAAACATATGGAACATTTACAACATAGCTATAGGATAAATAGACCGAATTTCTTGTTTGTCACAATTTCCTTGACCGTTTTCTCAGATGAAATAAAAGATGGCATGAACCTGGAACTGTATTATCAATGAGTCTTCAGTGAGATAAGGATGACAGATGGGACAATTCACAAAACAAAAATGTACCGGGGAAGCTTGTGGAAGAACCTTGATGAATAAGTGACAGTGTATTGATAGTCCGGCTACATGAATTTATGATCTTAATGTTTATTCCTCATTTGAAAATTACCATGGATGGAAATTTGTGTGAGCAAGATAAATTTGACCGATATTAATTTTCAGCATGTTGACTATGATTTGGATAACAGAGTGAATGAGGATGATGACTGGCATATTCACATTGTTTTATTGTAGTGCAATTTGATCAGGTCGACACATTGCTTGTTCAGTTTTGTGTGAATGACTTTTGAGTGAAAGTAAAACAATTTATATCATGTATGAAAGGGAGTTAAAAGATAATAAAGGATGTGGTACATTTTCATACTGTTCCTGTGGTTTTGTTTTTGACCTATAGCTAGTTATTTTGACATATCATAAGGACCAATAAAAATATTAGTGTGTTTCCTGTTTCGGCTTCAAAATAAATTAGGGTAGGTAGGTAAGAAAAACTTCTTTTTTTTTTCTGGTGAAGAAAATTTCCTGATTACCTCTGTGAATGTTAAAAATATGTTATTGTTTTAATAAAGTATGAAAGTCACCCAATATATAATTTTGATTAATGTCAAATAAATACCCAAATGCATTCATAATTTTTGTGTTGAGCAGGCTCAAACGACACATTGAAAAGTAAATGATTATTTGACCCACCTAAATGTTTATGGCAACGTAATTTACAGTACTGCTACCTACCAGTGCTACATTTCTAAATTATCCCTACTGCTGGACACTAGTGTTTAGTAATCCAAACTCCACTGATAGTCACCAGTGTTACGTTCTCTTTCGTATTACTGATACTTTCTGTTCTCAATTTCCACTGCCTCCAGTGCAAATTAATTTAACAACAAAATAAGAACATTTAAATTTACACTATATTTACATCACAAGTTTCTAATCTGTCCTAAACTATACAAGTTTTCACTATTGTGAACTCAATCTCTCCACTTCAAACTTAATTCTAACTATAAAGTGTAAAACTGCACAGATCTGCAAACTACTATTATTACTAACTTCCTAATTCTCACTTTAACTCTAATAACTCTACTCTATATCTCTTGACCTCTTGACCTCTTAACTGGGTCTCCCTAACCCAAGACTCTTTAACTCAACTCCCCAACCCAACTCTCGCCTCCTTCGACTCCCAAGCTGAACTACCTTACTTTCTGTCTCTTATCAAAATCCTGCTACAATAAAAATGTTGATTAATTAAAATTGTTGATGCTGCTGAAATCCTGTCAAAAACTGGCCATAAATCCTGCTAAATTTGACTCTGGTGGTCAACATCAGCTGGAGGCACAAACACTGACATCACAGACTGGACTCTCCCCCCAACCTAGACTACAGACAGTCACACTAATCTACAGATCCCAACCTATATCATAACCACAATTATCTACATCTACTTAGCTACTATCTTCAAATAAAACTCTGACACTGAACACACTAATAAAGTGCATAACAAATTATATGTACACTTTGAACAATTCAATAAATGCATTACAGTGACTGAAAAACCAATAAAATGTATTGGGGTCGGCATGAAAAAATAGGGTCGAACGGGAAACACAGGTATATTTTTATTTGGGCTAATCAATTTTTAGCTCACCTGGCCCAAAGGGCCAAGTGAGCTTATGCCATGGTGCAGCGTTCGTCCGTCCCGCGTCAATATTTTACTTTAAACAACTTCTTCTCAATAACCAAAAGGCCTAGGATGATGCTATTTGGCCAGTAGCATGCTGTGATGAAAAGCTACCAAGTTTGTTCAAATCAATGACCTTCGTCCATTTTCAAGGTCACAGGGGTCAATTGTCTTAAAAAATCTAAAAACATGCCAGGATAAAGGGCAACCAAGTTTATTCAAATGAATGACCTTTACATATATTCAAGGTCACAGGGGCCGATGATATTTGGTCATTAACAGGCTGGGATGAAGGGCTACCAATTTTGTCCAAATGAATGACCATCGCCCATATTCAAGGTCACAGGGGTCAATATATGTTTAAATCTTTAATGACTTGTTCTGTATAACCAATAGGTCCAGGGTTATGATATTTTGCCAAAAACATGCTGGGTTGGAAGACTTTAAACTCTGTTCAATCTAATGTCCTTGTTCGACATTCAAGGTCACAGGCGTCATATGTTTAAATCTTTTAATAGGCTCTTATGAATCAAACACTGATATTCTTCATGTAGCTGCATTTTAGTCCACTTTTAAGATTACAAGTGTGAGATTAATACCAGGTGAGCGATTCAGGCCCATTGGGCCTCTTGTTTATACATCTCTTACCCTGAATATAGGGAATTTAATTTGAAAAAAATATATTGCCCTTTACCTGAGCTTGCTGCTGGCTAGCATGCTTCTTGGTCGTGTGGTTCAGTAGAGGGGGAAATGGTTGAAAAACCACGTTTGATTTGAGTGCTTGTCAAAGTTATTTATTAGAAACATTTTGGTAGCTCTTCACAGTAATATCGTCATTTTTATTAGGCTTCATGGTTCATTAGGGTAAGTGATTAAAAGAATTTGATAATGTGAAAGTGAGCCAAGACCATTATTTGATAAATTTCGTGGCAAAATCCTGACGCTTTCGGCTCTTGAGAAGGAATGATTTGCAGCTTCTGATGCGCTCGACTCATTTGACCTTGTAATTGTCAATGTTGATGTTTGAACAAGCTTGATAGTCATTCATCAGAGCAAACTTTATTCCAAATAATTACTTTAGGCACCATATTTATCAATAGAAGAAGTAATTTAAAAACCCATGTGACCTTTAATGTGTGTCAAGGTAATTTATTTGAACAAAAAAGTAAGCCCTTTTAACTCAGCAAGATAATGGACTTGGCTTTATATGTTCAACAACAAATCGTGTCCTAAAGCTATACTGCAAAGAAAGTCACTAAGTATTTGTAAAGCAGAACAACTTTTTTTTTAACTTGGGAATCCAAAGTATTGTAACGGCCAAGTGGTTCGACCCAACAACAAATATGGTAGCGTGGCTGGCTGTTACATAACAATTGGGTATTAATCTGATTAATACCAAGTACATAAAGGACTATAAAGACACGACATCCTCGAAAGTCCCAAGTAATGTCAAATATGGCAAAAATGACGTCAAACTCTTTTTTATAAACTGCTTTCATTTCCAGGTACTGGTTCTAGCATCAATAAAGGTTGTCAATACAATCTGACTTCTGTTGAAATACTTGGTTTCAATTGACTAGTTGTAAACTGGCTAGGACTAAACTCCTTTTGAGTTGTCTGCACTTAGACCATTGCTATGACTTTAGACCAGTGGTAGAGCTAAATATTGTTACACTCTCAAAGGTTACTCATTATCCCCTGGATAATGATCCTATCCAGTAAAGACCCAAGAGTGAACTCAAGTTCAATAATTTAATTTGTCAACAATGAAGTTTCAAATATTTTACAATAACCAATCACTCAGCCTTCCTTATCCCTCTCACTATTACTAACTTCCTATCCTATATCTCAAGGTTCTGTAAAAAATAATTGATGATATGTGCCATGAATATTCTGGTTGTAAACAATGTAAGTTAACAAGAAGGAATTCGCAAAAATATTCCTTCTATTTAGAAAGATTTATAATAACATTCCTATTACTCCAGGAAGCTCCAGTCTAATACAAACCTCAAACCTCAGCAATAGATAACTATCTATGAATGAGAACTACTAATGAATTATTAATGAATAAACTTCAACAATAAACTTCCAAATAAACTAATAACTGTTCCCGAATCCCGTATAAAATGGCATCCCACCCGTAGCTACATGTACTGTCACGAAAATGTCCCCAAGTTATTTGTTACTAAAACCCTACAAAAAATCCCCAATAATAAATTAACCCAATCCCCATATAGACATACAAGACGAGACAGCCGCATTATTCCCACATGGGCTCGGTTTCGAGATACTTTCGGTTAGTTATAAACCTATACACACCAGTAAATAACAGCAACACTTTTTATCCGGTGTTTATACACATTCTAAAACCTTATAAAAATTGAGGGTACCGAAAGATGTACGATTTGGGCAGGAGCTCCTGGCCAGAGTAGTAAAGTACTAGTAAACAAACTTAAGGTAGTTGAAACAACAGAAGTCAGTCGGACATTTAGAATAGATGTACTGGATAGTATAAAAGGCAGGTTATGACCACAAAGAGTGAACAATGTAATTTCTGTGGATACCAAAAGGCAGTGAAATCAAAACTTATTACGAATTAACAAAAACGTGTTGAGGAGAAATAATAAAAAGACATTGTGAACACTTGCAAATAAAACAAGAGTCCCAGAGGGCCTGTATCGCTCACCTGAATATATTTAAAATAATTGGTATGAAGTAAAGATATAGCACTCCATGGTAGGTGCTGTAAGTACATATGAAATTTCCGAAAGATCCATCCAGTACTTGAGATATAGCGAGAACAAACTTAAAACAGAGCCCTGCCCCTATGCCCCTAGGGGGTCTTACCCACCGTTTATACAAAATTGAGTCCTCTTGGCCCAAGGATGCTCCAGACTAAATAAGGATAAAATCCGGTCATTCGTACAGAAGAAGGTATTTGAAGTATTTGTTACACTCGCTGTTTATATGAAATTGAGTCCCTTTTGCCCAGGATGTTCCAGACTAAATTAGGATAAAATCCCTTATTCCCTATGGTAGAAGAAGGATTATAAAGGTTTTACCTCTATTTTCCCTATTGGGCCCCGCCCCTCAGGTCCCAGGGGGGGCTACACCCACCGTTTATACAAAATTGGTTCCCCTTCACCCAAGGATGCTCCACACCAGATATGGACCAAATCCTTTCATTCCTACAGAAGAAGAAGGATTTTAAAGAATTTGCTATGTTTCCCCTATTTGGCCACGCCTCTCAGGCCCATGGGGGGCCAGCCCAACTGTTTATACAAAATAGGTTCCCCTTCACCCAAGGATGCTTCAGAGCAAATATGGAACAAATTCTTTCATTCCTACAGAAGAAGAAGGATTTTAAAGAATTTGTTATATTTTCCCTATTGGGCCACGCCCCTCAGCCCCCATGGGGGGCCAGACCCACCGTTTATACAAAATTGGTTCCCCTTCGCCCAAGAATGCTTCGGACCAAATCCTTCCATTCCTACAGAAGAAGGAGGATTTTAAAGAATTTACTATGTTTCCCCTATTGGGCCCGCCCCTCAGGCCCATGGGGGGCCAGACCCACCGTTTATACAAAATTGGTTCCCCTTCACCCAAGGATGCTCCACCCCAGATATGGACCAAATCCTTTCATTCCTACAGAAGAAGAAGGATTTTAAAGAATTTGTTATATTCCCCCTATTGGGCCACGCCCCTCAGCCCCCATGGGGGGCCAGACACACCGTTTATACAAAATTGGTTCCCCTTCCCCCAAGAATGCTTCTGACCAAATCCTTCCATTCCTACAGAAGAAGAAGGATTTTAAAGAATTTACTATGTTTCCCCTATTGGGCCCGCCCCTCAGGCCCATGGGGGGCCAGACCCACCGTTTATACAAAATTTGTTCCCCTTCACCCAAGGATGCTTCCTGCCAAATATGGAACAAATCCTTTCATTCCTACAGAAGAAGAAGGATTTTAAAGAATTTGTTATATTCCCCCTATTGGGCCACGCCCTTCAGCCCCCAGGGGGGCCAGACACACCATTTATACAAAATTTGTTACCCTTCCCCCAAGGATGCTTCTGACCAAATTTGGTCAAAATCTTCTCGGTCGTTCATGACTAGTAGCGTTTTAAAGGAAAAGTTGACGGACGGACGACGGACGCTGCGGTATGGCATAAGCACACCGTGGTCCTTCGGACCAGGTGAGCTAAATAAATGTGAAAATATAGTCAAACAGGTACTCTTCAATTGAGGACGGGTAAGCGTTTATCTGTTCTAAAAACATGATGAATGCCCCCCGTTAAGGGAAGTGTATAGTCAACAACGATCTGAAAACACAGTGTGCATATTGCATTGGGAACTGTCGTTTTCTACTGACAGAGATCTTGTTCCGAAGTTCATGTCCAACAAGCCATGCCGTTCGTGAACTTCTCTAATGTCTGCCATGACGCATTAGGAGAGTTTGTTGGAAGCATTTCATTCTCCGAACTTTGACTCCAGATCTTTGTCTATATTCCAAGCAGTGCATATAGTGGACACCAAAGGAATTATCATTTCACTGTAAGTTTATGATGCCACATTGCTATCTGTGAGGATCGTTTCCTTGCTTTTAAAGTAGTTTAAAACATTGTACATTTAGTCGCTGAACAGACAACTGTTTTTCATGGTTATTTTCTAAGAGAATGTTACTAGTACTCGAAGACATAGTAGCTGTTACACAAGTAAGTACCTAGGATTTGTATACATTCAGTTGTATAGAGGACAGCCCTCTAGGCCGGTAAAAACCAGCTGGACTAGTGGTTCTAAATATTACGTATTCCTCATCTTGTTGAATAAAATTGGGCTAGTGAAATTTGCGCATGAACTAGCAAAAAAAGTTTTTTTAAATGATTTTTTAGCCCTGGTTACTTTTTCTTATATTAATTTAAGCTGTGAAATCCGCCCGTCTTTTCTGATATTTAGCTTTTCTCTCTCTTCTTTTACAAACCTCTGGCAATACCTCACTTTCGGCCGTAGTGTTGAGCGTTCCCCCAAAATTCATTCAAACATATTTTATTGACAGTGAACTTACAACCTTCTAGGCCCTCTCCCAACAATTTTAATATAACAGTACAAATATGGCGTGATAACAAAAAAACATATATTATGTACTTAATAATGGATATGTAAAACAGAAAGAGAAATGAAAGGGAGTGAAGGAAGACGTGAAAAGGGGGATCAGGAGAAAGATGTCCTGGTTGCATTGGTTGTCCACTAAATTGTTTAAAAACTTTTTGTAGATTTTATGTAAGACTGCACAGCGAGAATAATATCGACATTAGTTTGGAATGGGAGTTCAGCATCACCCCAAGGAAGAGTATCGAATTGAGGGTCAGGCTGTTTACCAATGTTCACAAGGGCATATAATTATCCTATTCGAATATTTGAAAACTTAGAACAGATGAAAAATAGTGATACGCATCTTCTTTACCATCATCACAGTGACAGGCTGGAGATAAACAAATACCAACGCGAAAGAGATCAAGATGTGTTTCAGTAAAGCACAAACTATCAAAGTCTGTAATAAAACTGTCTAAATCGCTTAACTTATTTCTTATACTTCTGATGTTTAGATGGAGTACACTTAAATCGAATTTATCGGGACCAGGATTCATCTCGATATATATCTCCACTGAGTAGTAGTATAATACAAAGAAACGGAAAATCAGCACTGTTAAAGCAGATTTGAGTAGTGTATTATTCATGATCTTCACTAATTCTGAAGGCAGAAAACAAATTAGCATCAAGTAATATAACCAGTAATGTTAATATTGTAATAATGCCGATATGGATTTTGAAAGAAGAGGAGGGTAAATAGCATCTGCCGTGGAACAACCCAATCGACACCCTGTACATTTCTAAGGAATTACCCATAATCAGTCAAATGATAGACAAACGAATTGTTGTACATGACGTCGACCGCATTGCAACTAAGACGGTTGAAAGAAAAGTTTGGTAAGCAATGGCTTCTGTGCCCAGGCCGGGATATACCAAAGTCCTTCAAAATGGTAGTTGCTATTCCCTGCTTAACAGCTGGTTTACCCGTTGTCAGTATAATGTGACTGGGCGGAATACTGTGTTGTGTGCCTCTAGGATGGTAGTTCAGTGAAGTAGCTCTGTAAAGTCGGCATAAGATCCACGCTATCGCAAGGAGGCAAATCCTTAACTTACCCCGCTCCAGTACACATACCAACACGCATACATTATACACATGGAGACATGTTCTTCAATAACCTTCGCTATTAAACAAAATCAAAGCCAAAACCAAAATAATTTATTATTAAGCTTTGTGGCAGGTAGGAACTATTACTCACGTGGTCTTTCAACATATACGTGAAGTTGTGGGACAAGGCAAGTACTATTTCTTACATATCTGTAGCGGCTGTTAAATAGGCAAATGATAATATCATGAAATACTAGTACCCATCGGTAGCTGTTGGACTGGTTAGGAATTCCTTTCTTTTCAGCATTCATTTTTCTCTACAGTAGTCCACATTATTACAGGTATTATAAACCAACAATGCTCGATCTTATAACATAAAACATACCGCAAAGGCTCAAAGCATTATGATTATAGTTCATTCACATTTTCCTATCCAAACAAAAGTACTAAATAATAAATAAAACTCTGGTTGTTGTAAAACAGTTTCCATTGTTTTTATTTCACTCAAATATGACGTATTTTGTACAAATAATTACGTGAACAAATGTATTTCAACAGTGGTTAAAAATATGCACAAGGACATTGTGCAAAGGTTATCACAGACAGGTGCAAGCAGCAAGCTGTATGGTGTACAGGCGCAACAAAAACAAGCAACAATTCTAGGAAACATGACTGGGAGAAAGTAAACAGTTAAATATCTACAGGAGATTCTTGTTCAGCCTTGAATAAGCTTAATCAAATCTGCATTTGTTTTCAGGCCTCCATGTTGCGAGTTTCAATCGATGACAAGTATAATAAATTTGAAATTCTTCTTTATCTTCCAAAATAAAATCCAAAACTTTCATTGACATATACATATTACATTGTGTTCCATCACGTTTTTGAGTGTTACGGAAGCTGAAACTTAATAATTTCATAAATAAATACACGGAAATCTTGAATTCCGAAGTAAAGAAAACGAAAGGTAACTGTTAAATACTAAATAGGATAAAATAATTTTCATCTGTATTTCTTAAATAGAGAATACGTTAAAGAAAATATAAGATTTATTAAAATCTCATAAAAGGAATTAACTTTTTTTAAAGGCAAGATTAAGTACAAATTAGAATACTGATTTTATTCTTTTCATTTCACCACTAAAGTATCTATACAGACTATAAGAAATGCACATTCGCACGATATTTAGAAAATCTACGTAAAAGTAAATAATACATTGATGCCATTGATTAAAATAAAAATCTTCAATTCGACTAGCACTTATTTAACTTTGGTAAGGATATTACACTACTGTAACAGATCACATAACGAAAGTAATATACCTAACATTCTACTTACCAGGCCAACGCCCCTAATCTTTGAAGATATCTATACAACTGTTTATCATTGTATAACGAGAAAAATGCAACATAATCACACAGATATGAAACTAACAGTATGTCTTAATAGACCTTAATTAAATGTATTTCTTATAAAAGATGTGTCAACACGGAAGTAGAAATCATTCCGATTTATTCATGAAGAACATTTGAAATGTTATTTTCAATACCAGGAATTCAATGAAAAATAACATCAAATGAACACATTTACCTTTTATTAGCTTCACCATTTCTGGCATGGATAAGCAAGCAAAACAAAAACAAATAAATAAAATGATAACCAAGAAAAACATATATACACCAAAGCATGTCTTAATCATATCAAACACGAGGTATCTCGCAGTAGATCACAGAGATTTAAATATAGCAGGAGTTCAACAATGCTGTCTTCACATTAAAATATTTTGTGTTAATACTGAAACGTATTCGAGGATTTCATAATTGCTTGTGAAAAGTTATCTTCTCTGGATGATATAAATATATAAGCATGCATGCTTTTTTGAGTTGTCCATGATCATTGTTTGCATGCCATAAGCATTATTTTATATATGTGCTGTAATAAAACGCTAAATGTACACAGATATGACGGACGTTAAAACTAGTGTGAATAATCCTCAGTTCTTGGCAGATTCATATACTCCATGACCAAGTTTACCCTTTCGGGATATTTGATCGGATTCGAAATGTTCATAGCCAGATACTCTAGCAGGATCTGAGCGGAATGTCTGTAGAGATGGCTTGGCCTGCAAACAGAACAAATTATACACTTGAATGACCTAATTTCTCTATACTCGCCAGTATAATATGATTCATGTTCACCAGAAATAATATGCTCCCCATTTGTCAGAAAATGTATATTTGTTCCAATGGTAAATTTCTCAAGTGATGTGTTATATATAAATACATAGGGAAAAGTCGTATTAGGGTTTATCAAGCAATCGTGAATAGTAATACACTTCGAGAACGGAAAAGAATAACTGTTAAACATTGGACCATATTCACACAATCACTGATGTATAATTCCACATTAATCTAAGCTTCAATAAGTGTCCCATACAAATAGAATCACGCTTACATTTTTCTTGAACTTCGGTAACTGCCAAAGTGGAGCTTCATCAACAGGGTTTTGGTATGTTCTCAGCAGGGAGGCTCGTGTCTCGTACACTGTATTAGGGTTTCTTCGTTGCTGACAAAGTAAAGAAATATCAATTAGTTTTGTTAAAGCTGTATGCCATTTACAAAATTACATGCTCTTTTTGACATTTGAGTATTACTGTTTTATTTTGCATTGTGCTTTTCTTCTAGTATTTTTGTAATATTCGTATCTTTACAAATGTTGTAGTGTCATATGTATGGTGCTATACAGGAATTTCCTTTAACTGACAGAGCACTTCATTATTGTATATATAACATGAGCAAGTCAGGGTTATTTACACATTCATCAAAGCTGCTACGATAATAGATCGTGACGTTGAAGAAAATATTTAACCCAAGATGATAGATAACGATTTATTTCCAACTGGAGCCGATTCTTTAGTACTTGCTGAATTAACTTAATCAAATGAATATTTTGATAAATCATTCCTCGCTGGATAGCTTCTACAGATATATTAAAATCGGGGGAGATGATACATACAATCAATATATCAATCAATAGAAGTAAAGAAATTATTTTCTACGATACCTAACAGACCGACAGTGACATGTTAAGTAGATATGTCATATATGTAGATGTGTAAAGAGTGGTTCCACAACAAGGGAAAGTAGCTTCTCATGTGTATCTAACTTTAGCAGTTTGATTTCAAAATTCAATGAGAAAAGACGCTTTAGCGCTTAAGCACAATTTAAAAACCTTTTGATAAACTAACGGAATTGAGTACCCATGTAAACAACGATCGCGATTTGTGGGACTTTTCTACGCCGTTACAAACTGCGAAGCAGCAGTAGGAGGTGATACATTATCTTTAAAAAAATCCTAGCTTTGTTCCCTGCTCTAAAGAAACTTTCTATTTCATGAGACTCCAAATATTTTTGATAGTCTTCATTTTCAATCAATTCTGTGAGAATTTTGGTAAAATATCACGGAAGAATGCCATAAAGGAGGAACAAAATGATACTGTATCAGTCCATCTTCAAACTACCAAGTCTTTAGTTCAGGATTTCAATCAAAATGGCGGACTATGTTAATCAACCGTCTGGATAATAAACCAACTCTGCCATTGAATTGATGACCTTGTAGTTGATATGGTTAAATACAATGTTTAATCGGCCCAGTTATCACATATGAAATCACAAATGAATGATTTAGCAAACATTTACTTTAATTTCTTGAGCAAACAAACGCATGAAACGTACAGGAAATAATGGGAAATCGGGGCTACATGAGTTCGACTACTCAAACTAAGCTAGCAAACTACTGGTAAAGTGTATGACTGACCAACAATACGATCAATTAACTACAACTTTACTTTCTTAATGCAGTTACGAATGTGTATATGTAAATGTATAACAGACAATGGTACTCGACATTTAACTCACTTCTCTTTGTTATCCAGGTTAAATATGAACACTTTATCAATACACAACGGCGGCATTTATATTGCTCAACACCTAAATTGATTTAACTGTTTAAATATAATAAACTAATTGCTCTACAACTAGAATTATTCATACTTGTAGGTAGCTAAGCTATGGTATATAGCATATATGTGAAAACTATAAAAGTAAATATGGCAAAATAATTATTTACATAAAATTCAATGCATTTTATAATCGGAACTAATTTGAAACGTAACTGGTTTTGTTAAGCAAAGTTCCATTAAATTGTAGACATCATAATGTAAACTGGATTATACATTAAAGAACAGCTTCATCCACGTTTCTATATGGAATATAAAACGAGAATACTACAGATACAAAGAGTGATATTGATTAAAAACTGTAGCAAACGTTGAGTAAATGAGTACTCATAAAATAGAAGAAACGCTCTAGACTAGACTATTATACTATGATAATTACCTTCAACTTCAATGGTAGAAAATGGAAAGCATGGGAATAAAAATCAAGATTTAGTTGTTTCTGTTTACAAGTATTAAAAGTATAAGTAGAGGAGCACACATTCAAGCATGGTCGTACGGTGAAAAGGACGGATTTACAGCAGTATTGTTTGAAAGCATTGGGTACAGTAACAAGAGGCCCAGAGGGCCCGTATCGCTCACCTGGATGTGTTTTTTTTAAAAGTACTGGATATGAGATATGGTAGATACTGTAGGGACATATGAGATTTCAAAAAGATCCATCCAGTATTTCTGGTGATATAGCAAATATATAATATACTTCAAATGTCAAAATGCAAAATGGCGGCCTCGTGGTCATCTTGCTTTAATGAACACACCCTAAGAGTAACTGGCACTACTAGACAACTTGATGGAGACAAAATTAGGATAAATCCCGTAATGCCTATGGTAGAAGAAGATTTTTAAACGGTTTACCTCTATTTGCCCTATTCGGTCCCATCCCACTGCACACCCACTGTTTTTACAAAATTGAGTCCCCTTGGACCAAGGATGCTCCAGACTAAACAAAGATAAAATCCCTTAATCCCTTTGGTAGAAGAAGGATTTTAAAGATTTTTCCTCTATTTCCCCATTGGGTCCCGCCACTCTAGAACAACCACTGTTTATAAAAAATTGAGAGCCCTTTGCCCAAGGATGCTCCAGACCAAATTTAGTCAAAACCCACTGAGCCGTTAAGGACTAGTAGTGTTTTAAAGGAAAAGTTGACGGACGATGGACAATGCGCCATGGCAGAAGCTCACTTGCCCTTTTGGCATGCCTTCACGATGCATTGACAATGATGGTAAACAAAGCCTAACCCAATGGTTCTAAATTTACTGAAATATGTACAAAACGTGTGTAGAGAAATAGTGCACACCAAGTCAATAGATTCCTTCTCTTGGCATATAAATTACTTAAAGATAAAAAAAAACACCGTAGAATCTTTGTCAACAATAATATCAACTGATCAAGTGACATGTTCTTATCTGCATGTCATACTTGAACATACTTGCCAGGTCTCTGTAGTTGGAGGAAGACTCCCAATTGAGTCAACGATGCTTTTTTGCTCTTTTCATTAATTGCAAATAACAGCTTAAGGTATGGCATTCACCATTGTAGAATATTAATGTATCCATTAATGTTTTACCATGCAGTTTCTATACTATCTGAAAGGTTGACTAGTATTCTTTAATATGATACTAATGTATTTTGTCATGCAAGTATTGACGTCAATGCTCTTAATTCTTGTAAATGTACGTCTCCAGTGATAAGTTGTTTGACTAATCAGCAGTATTACACATTTATCTATGCAAATATGTTAAATCACAAATAAATAAATCTACAACGTTTGGAAAGTATTACCATGCAATATTGTTGGATAATATAGTATTAGATGTATTACTCCCATATATACAAGCAACTAATCGTTTACGGGACAGACACACTTTAAAAATAATGCCGTTGTTCAATCAATATGAGTCATGGGTTTGCCTTTCATACATTAAACACTACCTGAGTAAAACCCTCTTGTACATGCATATATAATATCAATGATCTTGAAACTCTTTAGATTTTAAACAGTTGCCTGTTCATTAAAAAATGTCAATTTTTAAAATTTAATTCCTTGGTAAATCCAAAAATTATACTAGATGTGTTGCTTAATTAATATCATACTATTTAAAACTTCTTACATATCATAGACATTATCTGTGGTCTGTTTTCACACAATGTCATAGTTTAGCTTTTCTGATAGTTATCAGTCCAATCCAATCCAATCCAATCCAATTGGATTTGTTTATTTTGGAAAAAAGATATGCACTGTAGGTTTGATATTTTGATTGGTGAAATTGCTTTTTCATTCACATGAATACAACTTTAATTAGTTTTCCACCATCAATATTGGCTAGAAATACATTAAATATTGTTAAAACAGTGTTGGTCAGAAGAAAGTTATAAGTCAATCTCACCATGAATTGTTTGTATTATTGTTGTGACTTTATCATTATTACCTGTAGAGAAATCATCCTACAACAGAATGGACTTATTCTATACTAATTAAATGTACAAGTATTTGTTATTTTCTTTTAAAAAAACAAATTTTTATTGAAGTTTTTCTTAAATCATCAATTTTTATTATTTTAGGTATTTTTCAAACATTTTTTTTTTATTTATATGCAATTAAATTATATGATCAAACAGACTTAATAATTAAAGATTTAGTTTTCATACCATGATTACATGTGAACGACTTACAAGCATAGTTACTTCTTTATTTGAGTGTTTTGTTATTTTATTTACCTAGTTCAGACAGTGAACAGCAGCCTATGACAGCAACTGGAGCAGGAAATGTAAGATGGGCAGAATCAAAAGCTCTCAGAACAGTGTTCAATACTGCGTAACTCTTACGCTCAGTATACCATAATATAAGACTATATATATATCGAAATGTCGATGACAGACTTCTTGACTAATCAGCTATACATGCACATTCCATACACATGCTGAGAATATTACTAGGCTATTTATGGACCATTATAATGTTTACCTTTAACATCTTGAAATGTTCCTTTCGCTTTATAGGTTAACACAAATAAAATAAATGTGATGAATAAAACTAAAAGGAGCAATAAAAAATTAAATGCTTCATGAACATTTTAACCCTTTCACCACTGTACCCCAAAATGAACTCATCCATATCAATATCAATGCATGGTAGAGTCTATTAAAGCTACATAGGGGTGAAAGGGTTAACACTTGAAAATTTGTTAAAATGTTCATTGTTCCAAGTTTAAATTGATACAATGAAAAAACACATAACTACATGTCCTGTCGGCCACTCTCTGGGGTAACCTTAACAGGATTTAAAGTGCTTTGATACTTCAACTGACTGGAAAATAACATAAAGCAAAATTATAAAAAGTAAATGCACTTAGATGAAAAGATGAACACTTTCTAAGGTGTGTAGTGTAATGTTATACTACTACTTTGTAGTAATGCACACAATCCCTGCATCAGGAGTAACACATCTAAGATGGCTTGGCATATAACTTCCAGAAACTTAAAGAATATTTTTGTTTTCTTATTATAACAACACTATTAAAAATATTGAATAGGAAACTCTGATCCCTAAAATGGAAAGAAATCGTTATTTGGTATAATAGGCTATAGGGAGAGACAAGGTGTATGAACACCTGTGATTAAAACCGAGTTACAAAGCTGAAAACTGATTCCATCTATAGAACACTAATGACTAAACCCAATATATGCAATAAATGTATTTTTGAAAGAAATACTGATATGAACAAAATAAATGTTCATTTCATGTAGAAAAAAATGGATTGATGTAATGCTATACATGTATAAATATGTTTTAACATAACAGTATTTCTCAAACGTAATGTTGTTATTGTTTTAAATTTGATTTAAGAAATTGAATTTATCAATTTTTGTTAATGAAACAGGATCAATTTGTTCAAAGTCTTTTGATTAAATAGGCTAAAGGTTACAGGAGTGTACTTGGGATTTTGTTGTAGGAATTGCACACACTTTGTTCTAATAAGGATGTTTAATATCACAAGAGTAGGGTAGTGTGGGAACTGATGTTTAACCACAGGAACAAGTAGTAATTATTAGATCTACACCTGAAGACCTACACCTGCCGACCCAGTGTTATTATTACTAGTACCATCATTAAGAAGACTTAGTAATTATAAGTCAATGCAGAACTTCGGTTCATGGATTTAAAGAGAACAAAGTGTGAAGAAAATAATATTTCTCACATTAGTTAAGCCCACATATTCCATCATTTCTAGTAATACTACTTTCATGAACTCTAAGAAAAGTCAAGTGAAATAGTTTGCATATCCGGCATCCATTCAAAAAAGAGAATAGAAAAGAATCTCCAAATTAAGATAAGGCACTAAATTTGAATTCAGATAAAATGCACAACCAAATAAGAATTTTGTGAGAAGGTTGAAATATTAGGTGCATGGAGAGACAATACACTGTATATATAGGTGTTGTACCACAGCAGACACCATCACCCGCAGCATGATGTACCAGCTTGTCCTACAAAATGCATGCTCACCTAAACATTAACAGTTATTATAAGTTTGCAGATTGTAGACAAGGTAGTTTTAGCACAATTGGATTGAAGTTTAAAAAAAAATCCTTATAATATTTTTTTCCATAGTTTTTTGTCTGATGGGTTCTTTTGGTCATTTCTTAAAACAGAATTTTGAACAGTTGTGTGATTTTGACAAATGTCATTCAAAACACTTTTACACAGACATTTAATAGTAGAAACGATTTTATGTCTATAATATATCCATGTGTTTATCTGACTGTACAAGCTGTGGTGACAATGTAGCAACTGGCACTTCATATACAGTGTACGACTTTATCAAACTCACTGTACTGGAAAATCCTGCTGATCTAGGTATATTGGACGCACTCTAGATAGGACAAAATATATACTATTCATATCAAAGGCCACCATTATACAACAAGAATAGATACAGTTTTCATGAAAAGGGCCCAAATGATATAGATTGTATATCAGTTGTGGCATCCTCACAATAGGATGGGCTGATCCTGGCGAAGGAATGTACCAGTAAAGGGATGAATTGGGATTTGGTATTATGTCTATGCAGTTTTCTTAATTTCTTTTTGATACATTCCCAGTGAGGTTAAGACTGCTGCACCATGAGATTGACATCAAACATATTTTACAACTGTTGTTACTGAGCAAAATACAAAATTCATGATTGACAGTTAACCCTTTCACCCCTATGTAACTTTAGAAGACTCTGCCATGCATTGATATGGATGAGTCCATTTTGATCTACAGTGGTGAAAGGGTTAACTTGGTGAATTCCAAAAGTAGGTGCTGTTAACAATTTTAAATGATTTTACTTTATGTCAAGTATGGCACAAACAGACATTTTTTTAAAGACCCGAGCCCAGCTTTTAATTTCTGCTGAGGTGGATCGACTAATAAAATTACCTTAACATTGGTGCTGCATAGATCTGTGAGAAAGACCTACTTCCCACAACCAACAGATCAGATGGTAAATATAAACTACTTCAGATTGAAATTATAAAATCTTGCAAAGTACATACGTAGTATAACTGGTCAATCTCTGAGAATTACTTTTCCTAGATAGAAGTCCTAAAATTAATGGCGGTTTCAATTCTGAACAAACATAATGCTTAATGCAAATCACTGGTGAAATTAATTACACATATCATATCAATTACCTTGGACTCTTCTTGTCTCTTTGTGAGCTCCATTTGACGACGAGACATCAACCACTTATCTTGGTATTTGTGTTCTAGGAGGTCAAAAATTGGTGTAGAAGGTCTGGAAAATAAATCATCCATGAATATATGTGTTCATTTTTTCAAAATATAAAATTATCAATATCAACATTGTAACACTAGAATAAAAGAGGACTGGGTAAGTAAACCAACAGAAGGCACTAATTTTGACATCCTACAGGTTATATAGTGGTCTGTGGTCTTTGGTACAGGAATCGGCGGTGGATACCAAGAGTATTCAGTACAGCTCCTCCTATGTGAAATGAACACCAAGGATTCCTTTTCTGTAGATGATTTAAACAGTTCCAAGGAAGGTTTGCCAATACCTTACAAAACACATTAAAGCAACAAAAAGTCAACTGTAACCTGAACACATGTATAGCTATTAACCCTTTCACCACTGTAGACCAAAATGGACTCATCCAGATCAATGCATGGTAGAGTCTACTTCAGTTACATAGGGGTGAAAGGGTTAAACAGCAATGATACCTAGTAGTACTAATCACATATACATGTATATATCAGCATCGTTATATACCTTGTGGAGATTCCAAACACCATTGTGGGGGGTATCCTTCGTGTACGGCTTCGTGTGTTTTCATCGCCAGCTGTCTTCCTCCTTACATCATGAGTTGCTCTGAATTTGTAGTTTTCTGATGAAGTGACGAGACCAGCCTGTACAGCAGCTTTGTTCAATACCATGAAATCTCGGTCAGTTTTCTTCTCCTTACGGCTGAAGGGCAGTGTTGTTGTTGCCATGTTTGGTCTCATTGGCGGCCATCCATGTAAAGCTGGAAAGAGTTGGAGAACAAATTACATTTACAGGGTCTAAAAGTCTATAAAATACCAGTGATTTAACATCACTTAACATTAGATTGACATAATGCCTCAGACGTTAAATTACAATTCAACAGTGCATAAACATGCACACACATTGGAGAATTGCTACTTTCTGTTATTTTTTAAAAATGTATTATGTGATGTCTGTTAACATTTTAAATGTAATTAGGATGTCAACAAGATACAAAATGCATTGCAAACCAATGTCACCAATTTAAAAGAAAAGGAAAAAATTATTGAGAAACCTATGACCTTTTAACCCTTTCACCCTTAGGTAACTTTAGTAGACTCAACCATACATTTATCTGGAAGACAGTTATCAAAGATTTATAAGCCGGCCCATACATAAAACACACTGCTGTTGATCTTTCAAAAGGATAATTCTTGTTTACAAATACCTATTCCAATGAAAGGTCTCGACTTATGTTATCAATTATATTACAGTTTGTAAATCAAAGGAATAGTTGCATACATATCTAGTTGCCTAGTAATATTCTTTCTCATGACTCATAATACAGCGGGAAAGTGTCGTACTGTTATAAAGTAGGAAAAGTTACTGCACCAATGTAACAAGTATTTTAATAATAAAACTGTAAAATCTTTATTTCTCCCCTCAGTATATTAGTTTTAAACATCTTTATAACTTTCCTGCTTAACCCTTTCACCCCTATATAACTTTAGTAGGCTCTACCATGCATTGATCTGGATGAGTCCATTATGGTCCACAGTGGTGAAAGGGTTAATGTCAAACTGAAGAAAAATGGTGATCATGCTCTATGCTGTTAAGTTCCCCTAAGGCCCTCCTATTGGTTACTTTAATAAAAATAATAAATAATGATAAATCTTGAATAGGGACATGTTGGAAAGAGGGGAGAGTAGGTTGACTTAGATAGGTACACAATACTGTATTGACACTGTACTTATGGACTGATATATATATATACTTGATAAAGCTGATAATAAGTTTGGAGAGGCATCATATTTCAAACTGTACTGGGAGCAAAGTAAACAGAATTACATTGACTATGGGGATTAGGGTGTTGACTTTTGCTTTTAACATGTTGATCATATTTACTGTAAGTATTAACTATCACAGTTTTAGATGTATACATTCTTTGTATACTTTTAATTCTTTTTTATTGCAACAAATATAATTTGGTTAAGTTGGATGGAGGAAAAATCTGCATAAAGACCTAATTTGGTATTTAAGGTATATATATAAAATTACTATCCAGGAAATGATATGAAAACATTTTTCATAGATTTTGTCAAATTCAAATAATTCATTTTTCGTCTCAAATGTGTTCTAAATACAGCAAGGTCAGGTACTTTTTATAATTCTTAGAAAGACACACCGGTAGTCATTCAAATTTCAAGGTAGGAGTCCAGATATATTTCTCCTAGCTACATGATTTCAAGATTTTAACCTTGTTTTATCTGTTCTTAAACATTGTAATATACTCTCAGTTATGAAAGCAAAAAATAAGTATGTACATGTATGTAACTAACCAATGTAAAAATAGCATTTTATAAAAATAATCAATATCTGGTATGTTCAGTGAAGACAGTATTATGGTATCCCGTGATGTAGTTTCCCCACAGTTAACCTTTTTTCTCAGTTTGAGAATGAAAAATATGACTGCATCAATTGTATACATCATAATTTCCAAATGGACCAACAAAAACAATGGTTTTTTTTCTACTGTTATACATCTCTCTCTCTCTCTCTCTCTCTTAAATTTCTTAACCCTTTCACCACCATAGACCATAATGGACTCATCCCAATAAATGCATGGTAGAGTCCATTAAAGTTACCTAGGGTTGAAAGGGTTAACTACTAGATTATGAATAGAAAAGATCATAATGGGATACTTGTCAAAGAAACATCCACATAAGAGAAATGACAAGGAACCATCTAAATGTTTGCAATCATCAATATCTTGATATTACAGGTTAAACTTTGATATTATTCTCTCATAATTGTCCTTGTCTCATGATTGGTGTTCCTATGACGTGAAAGTATCAATCTTGACTGGAAATAGCAATCATTAAGGCACAAGAACATACTTATCCGTAGATGATACAATCAGGTGGCATTGACTAGACTTACAAGTTGGAGGATTGAAATGAACTTCTATTCACAGATAAATAAAAAGACTTAGGGAACCAGTGTCACTACTAAACTATGGATAACAAACTTTCATCTAATGCTCATATAGCTGATTTTTTTTTTATAAAGCCAATCCAATTATGCAAGTGACTAGAAGAATGATGGAATATATGGACTGTAGTACATTCGAAGCAATATATATACAAATGACTACAAATGTCAGGTCTACCTCATTTGGAATATGGCATGCGACCAAGTGTGGAGCCTGCATCTAATTAAACATATTATAAAGTTAATTGAAAGGGTCCAGAGAAGGGCCCCTAAGATAATACTAGGAATGGCAGACCTGCCCTATGCAGACAGACTTAAAAACTCTTGCAGCTCCCAACTTAAGTTTTAATACAGACATATCAGAGGAGAAATTATGATCAAACTTATTAAAATCCTGACAGGAAAATATGATCCTGAGGTGACCAATTTCATAATATGCAATAAGAATATTACTGCTGCAAAGAGCCATGAGCACAAACTATACAAAGAGAGAACCCGCGTCACCAGTAAGTTGGATACATATCTTTATTAGCTGACTAGTAAGTTTCGCCTCTTGGTACGAGGCTTCATCCGGATACTTTTACACATCAATCTTCCCCCGAAGTACTTTTTGGGGGATTCAGTTTGATTTGTGATGTGTTATACGATAGGTGTGGTTTTACAATTGATATGGGCAGATAACCCCCCTTATTCATAATTAAAACTTTACAGGACTATTCTTTATCTGTTGATTGCTATAGAATTTTTGTGTTAATTAATAAGTTCATCTTGTTAATAAAATTTATGTTAATAAAATGGTTCATATAATAAATGTGTTTTTTCCTAATTTTTGGCAAAGTTCTCTCTTCACTTTTAGTTCATCTTGGCATACTGTGGCATTGGGTACAGACGCAGGCGCCAAAATCTAGTAATCCACCCATACTTCCAGTAGGTCGGTTGCACTATTGCTTGCTATAGAGGTGTCAAAGGATGAGTCATTGCTCAGCATCAGGTCTTAGGATATCCATAGGATCCTTTTGTACATTAGGAGGCACGGTAGTCTAGTGGTAGGACGCTGGGCTTGTGACCGAAGGGTTGCGGGTTAGAGTCAGGGTACGGCACTGTGTTGTATCTTTGAGCAACATACTTTACTCCGCTTGTTCCAGTCTACTGTAAATGAGTATGTGATTGGGCAGTGCTAGAATTGTTGAATGCTAGCTGTAAGCGCCGAAATGGCAACTCCGGCTGTATGCTCCCCAAGGAGTCGAGAAAGGTATTGGCTGGTTGCAAAGGCCCTATAACCACAGATAATAATTTGTGAACCACTTTGAGACAACCTACGAACTAGGTTGTGATAAAGCGGTATATAAGAACCTTGAATTATTATTATTATTATTACATGTGCAGGTTTCTCACATTTTGGTTCTGGTCCCTGGATGGTAGTGTTGGATGCCGATCTAACTAAATTTAACGTTTCCCAATGTTACTTTGTAAATGCCTCAATAGGCTTATGCCATTTGTTCGGTACTGCAGCTTCCTTTCTGATGTTGTCCTTGATGATCTCTGGTTCGAATCTGTGGAACGATTGTTTCTCTACGAGGTGATGGTCGTAGAGATCCCCCGTCCATAAGTACGTCTGCACATTTATAGCAAGTGCTGATTTGGTTTCCGTGGATACGGCTTGCATGTCTTTTTAATGAGCTTTGTGTACGTAGGATGTGAATCCAACTTTCCTCTGTACGTAAATGTGCTGCGACTGAATTTCGTTCATCTTCGCAGGCTATATCATATATGTGGTTTCGTATGCAGGTGTTAATAGTAGTTGACATTTAATTTATCCTACATATTGTAACTGGAATTTCTTACAACTGATGAGATAGATTGCATTGGTGGTGTGACAGTCTTAATCTTGTGAGATTTTTGTGTGGTATAGCTAATATACAAGTCTTTAGTGTTCATATGTCTACATATTCTACAGTTTTTACTGCACGGGAGGCTGCCCGAGGGTCCGTGTTCTTTAAACACATTGCTGTGGACCAGAAAGTTCCTCAGTTTTCCGGGCTTAGTATATACATGTGTGCTACTATTTCGAAGTAAAGGACACGTGTAATGACTTGAACTGTCAATACTTACATCCAAACTATTATAATCTGTCATTCAGAATCACTGCTGAAGTGACATGTCCATGATTATGTAACAATGATTATATACTCATTTGTCTTTAATTGTACTGAGCCGACAGCAGGGGATTTTCTAGTCCTATACAGTAGTCAGAATAAATCTTTGTATCTGTATGACACAGTCACACACACCCAATCCAGTTTCAATTGACATCTTAAAAAGTGGAAGTTATGAGAGGACAATTTAAATGTGATTATTTACCATCATCAGCACCTCCTAGACGGGGTTCTAGGGGTCGACCGTAAACAAAATGGTCTGGTGGAGCCGAGCTGTATCCTCTTCTTTTGGGTCTTCCTAATTGTGTCTGTTAAAGAGAATGTTAATAAAACACAATGTCATCAAAAGAAATTTACCATCAATAAAAATATGTACATTTCAAGGAACAAACATGTTGTGCATTCCTAGGTTTTTTTGGATTGCACATTTAATGTTTCTAATATATATTCAAGTCGGATGAGGAAGACTGTCTAGTTCTGGAAATAAAGACAGAGTAACATTTCGATCAGGTGGGAATGGGGAAAAAAGTGAAAATTCACATCATTATACTCTGATCGTAATTACTTAATCAAAAAGCAATTCTTTAGAATATTATATCATCATGGTCGATCTAATGATTGAACGAAAGCATCTGTCGTGATCCGTGAAAAAAATAAACTTACTCTTAACAACAATTCATTGCTTAGCATCGTGTCTCTGTTTTCTCCAAGTTCTCCTGTCGCTGTGTAAGCGAAGGGATTCTGAGACATAATCTCCGCTGCCATGTCTGATATTATCTGTGAAGTTAAATGCCCTCCTGTTGTTAGAATGATTGTTTATAGAAAATATTACACCGTACAGGAAGCCATGTACATTATCACCATAGTGACAATAATCAATCTCCAACTTCCGGTTGAACGCCACCTGGCTGAATCGCCGGTATATGAATCCCGGTATATATGAAGGGGAGTAACTCTAGATCTGCTAAAACCTATCGGGGTGGTAATACAGAGAAACCCAGCTAACATCTCTGCTGATCTGTCAGCAGGCTTTATATATTTATTGTGTGACAGGGCAAACACTTTAATTGTTCCAACCACATACACAATGGAGTTAGCAGAAAACTTTTAATTTACGTTTGCAAATTGCCCTAGACGATATCAATAAACATTAAAGAGCACAGGAGCCTGTTAAACATTAATAATTACAGAATCAAATACAAAAATACCTATAATATGCTAAACAAATAGACGCATATTATAGGTATTCTTTGTATTACTGTTAATATTAATATTTGACAGAATTTCAGGCTCCTGTGACAATAGGAGGCTTATAGAATCGCAACATTTAACGACGAAAAGCTTTTCGGCAAGGTTATTCAAATCAGAGACGTATAATGTCCCTGTTGAAATACACGTAACACGGTTATATATGACGGAATACTCTGTATCATGCTTTTTAGTGTTCAACGTAGAATAAAAAGATACCATGATGTAAAAAAATAGAGCTTCTAAATACGAAATTACAATTATAATTATGTATATTTATATTATGAGATGGCTGTAAAAGGATTGTAATTCATGTACATATTTTATGTATGTTGTCAGAACAAACCTGTGCATCTGTAAATATAAGATATATTTTCTATAAATCAAATATATCCAACGACATAAACTTTTAACACATTTTGGGGAACATGATAGGTGTACATTACAGACTATAACCTATAAACGTTCACACTAAATACAAACAAAGACACTTTGCTCGTGTTATTATTGTTTATCCAAATAAGCCTTCTAAGATAATAATACTCCACGATAATGACATCATGATTTGCCCATTTCACCTCCGTTAAATATCAGAAATGTGTATTAATGTACAAAGGATTAATTACCTCGCTCCGAACTGTGTCGCGATGATGTTCGAATTATGTCAAATATATGCCACTTATGAACACAACTCTCTATGCCAAATGTATGCCACTTATGAACACACCTCTCTATGTCAAATGTATGCCACTCATGAACACAACTCTCTATGTCAAATGTATGCCACTTATGAACACAACTCTCTATGCCAAATGTATGTCACTTATGAACACAACTCTCTATGTCAAATGTATGCCACTTATGAACACAACTCTCTGTGTCAAATGTATGCCACTTATGAACACAACTCTCTATGTCAAATTTACTACTCATGAACACACTCTGCTTAGTTGTTGTCCAAACTGCGCGTCTTTTATAGGAAATAGTTTCTTCCTTATAACTTTGTTGTAAATATTTGGTGTTTATTCTATTGTAATACATGCTTGACTGCATTGTTTTTTCAAATACAATCGTACGTAAAATGCATTTTGGAAGATCCTAAAACGTTTTTAAATAAAGTTATTACTAAAAGCACAATAAACATCATCAGTTGTTATATAGATATATGGGTGGTCGGGTGGTGCAGTGGGTAGCGCACTTGCCTTTCACCAAGGCGGTCGGGGTTAGATTCTTTTGACATTGAAAATGAAAGGCTAGTGATCTGTTATCTAGTCTAAAAAGATGTGAGAGCAAATCCACAATGTGTAACAACTATTCGCCCAATACTAGTTTATGTCCAGTGCATTAGCCAACAATTCCCTGCTTAAAGTTTCGCGTACTATATCATACAGTCAACTGTTTTGCTGACATGTATAACCACCTTTTAAGTATATGATTCTGTAAATGTTTATAGAATACATTTTCACACCTGTAGCGACTTTCATTTACTACACAACAATGTATAGAGATGCACACATACAACTAACCTGTAATGCGTTCATGATACACACAGGTGACTAGGTCGCCATACTCAATATGTTCTTTACAGAGGCTAGGAAGACTAAGACCATTTCAAGTTGATTTTATTTACACATACATACATTTAAATTACGTTTACTCAGATATATAAAAACAAAGCACCTATACAGTCAAAATCTTTTCCATACAGTTCTTATTTCTAAACATCCTCACATCAAGACAATCAATATCCCATCCGTTACCTTTTTACATTTTTTCTCAATACTGAGTGTCAATGTCAATAACATATATTTTTTGTCTTTTTTTTTAATGTGAAATATCCACGAAATAAAACAAGAAACGTTGACAAAAAGTGGTCATCTGGCTGTTGTAAAGTTTTCGTGTGATCTTAAATATCGAGAGAAAGAGAGTAAAAACATCAATAATTTCCAGTATGGGAGTCCCAAGTGTCATTGATACTATGTGCTAGTAAGTCGTTGATGGAGTTCAAGCTTTGGAGTACGGCATGTTCTCGTCATAACGTCGACAGACCTTTGTCAAGTCTCTGTTAAAGATCTCAGTACTGGACCAATGAGTGTCGTCCTCACCAACTGTTTATAACATTACAAACAGGCCTTTGTTAAAGTTCCCATTATGGAGTGTTCTCATTGACAGTTTAAAATTGTGGCAGATCTTTGTTAAAAGTTAGTAGTACAGGATCAGCGAGTGTTTTCAAAGACTTGTATAACGTCATTAGGTCTTTGTTCAAGTTCCCAGTATGGCACCAACGAATGTCCTCACTGACAGTTTATACACATTGCAGATAGACGTTTGTTAAATGTTATAACGGTGACAGTTCATTGATAAAGATTCCAGTATGCGACCATCGAGTGTTTTCATCAACAGGCCCAGTATGGGTAACCAAGTGTATTCATCGACTGTTTATAACGTTGGCAGGTCTCTGTTATGTTCCAGGTAAAGGACCACGGAGTGTTCTCACTTCACTCTCATTTAACGGAAGCCGAGTGTCTCTTATAACGATACAAGATACTTAGATAGTATTAAGACAATGAGAAACTATCTTCACCTAGACAATGAAGTCCTGCTAAAAAACTGTAAGCTTTTTATGATTGAAGCGATTCTGTTTGTGTTGTTGGATAGCACTGCCTGACGTCATCAGACGCTGTAGGTAGTTTTCCGTCGACGTGATCTTTTGTCGGACCCTGCTGGCCATGTTCTTGTCTCTGTAAGTAGACAACATCACCGATCGCATTTACACACTACACATAGACTTGCTGTTAAATGATTCAAAGAGGGACCGAGAAATGGCCAAAATGACAGAAAACCTATCACCAAGTACCTACTGCTTACTGACTAAACCACCAAAAGATGGATGCAAATGAATCAAAATCCATTCAATCCTATACTTAATCAAGTTGACATGACAAGTTATTGGAAATTTGGCGGAACACTTTTAACCTTTTCTCAGTGTTTCATAATGAAGTGTCAAGCGTATGTGACCTCAAATACGTACCTACGCCGACTTATCAAGTAAAAAATTTATAAAAGAACGCTCGACCAAATAAGTTTCATCTGCTGTCGTGAAGGACGATTCCTCTACCACGATAGTGAAAGGGTAAATGCTCGGGGTAGGAGAAACTAGGACGGGGGGACATACAACAGTCATTTTAAACTGGACGATATATAGCGTCAATGTTGTAAGGAATTCACAATCATGGTTGTTCAACACTATTTCTGAAATTTTAGAAACAACAAGAACTCTTACTTTTTTTTTTTTAAATTTGAAAACCTAGTGTCTTTATACAGTTTGAAACTTACTTAACCTTTTCACCCCTGTGTAACTTTAGTAGACTCTACCGTGCATTGATATGGATGAGTCCATTATGGTGTACAGTGGTTAAAGGGTTAACAAGAGTTAGATAAACATGATAATCAACCATTACGAGTTTGGGGAACTTCTATTTATCTCAGTCATGTACTTAGTGGTGGCAATAAGCATATCCAGATTAAACGTACCTTAGTTCGTTCCGTGCTAAAGATACCTTCAACTTTTCTAATTCCCTTTTCACATTTTTTATTTCTTCGTCTGTTTTCATCAACTGAAAAATAAATATACAGTATAGCAATGCTGTTCTCCTAATGACTGACACGAATAGCCACATACTACACGTAACTGGGGTACGCGTCGATCCAAATGAATGTATACAATACACGAAGCACCGGATTTTATAAGTTTAAAATCAGAAAACGGAGAAAACGAATGAAATAATGGTTGAACGATAAATCTGCATAAAAAGCACGACTTACTTGGATGTTTAGATGCCTCTCAGACTTGGCTTTAAGGTCCTGCTCGGATATATTGCGGTTGGCGCTACTGGAACTTGACTCACTGCTGGGTTTATTCTGATCATGTGACACCAGGTCCTTCAGGTTTCCTAGAAAAGATATATACGATTAAAGGTTAACTAACTCGAAGTCTGTTTGGTATGCTTCCGGATGCTGATTGCAAGGTGCCCAGTGTTCAAATATATGTAATGCCGATAGCCGACAATCGAATCGTCATAAAACGTGACACCAGTCCTGCCAACCACCTAACGCTACGACTATAACACCACGAACACGTACTTTTCTATACAAGAGTATGTACACAGCACACAAATTAGTCTGGTTAGCCTCAGACTCGGGGGGGGGGGGGGGGGGGGGGGGCACAGATTGTTATCCATTCTACATATTTAAGAAATTCGCCAACTTTAAAAAAAAAAAAATCGAGAAAAGAGTTTTAATTCCCCAGCGTTGATTTTCTGTCCTTAATTTCAAGACGACTCATCGGGTCATAATTAGGACTCACAATACAGGGTCTGAACTACATATACATACAAAGTGCACGTTGAATAACATATACTTTTAAACTGTATGACGGACTGTTGAACACTATTTATATTGTACATTGCATGAAGTGCTTTTGAGTATTTTCATAAAGTATAAAGGGCACTAGGTAGAAGATGTGTTAAGTTCTGTGTCACTTCAATTTTGTCCTGTTTTGTTTTACTGTGTTATCATATGTTTTATAACAAATAGTCTGAAGACAATACAGTCCGTAACAGCAAGGACAGTCAATATATTCTCCCACACTTCAAAGATGCATTCCAGCTTTGCTAGTGGAAGGACAAACCTGCTCTTACCTACTTCATTAAGGACAGTAACACGCGTAATTATTCTTAAACCGTCATCATCGCGTTATCACTTTGTGCAGCATAACCAGGTTCGTATCATCAAGTTTTTAACCAAAGCATCATCCTTAACTTCAAAGTATTCACCCTCGGGTTGAGGTTTCTCTGCCCACATCACCTAAGATTGATATATTCTATAAGTTACACTGGTGCAGTCAGCAATAGCAAGGACTAATATACTTAACCCTGAGTCTGTAAACAACAGCAAAATAAAAGGACAAGTAATTTGGTCGCATTGACTCCCCACACAATACAAGGAAAGCCATAAGAGCGCACTGACTCTGTCCTCAGGAGTTGCACAGATAAGTAAAGTAAAGGATATATAGTAGCACTGATTCTGTCCATAACACCAAGGAACAGCAGCACTCATCCCACTTAGTACGTTAAACGTAGATTGCAATGAGGGTCTGGTACTTCACATACATATCTGAACGTCCCAAACTGAATAACAGCACGGCGTTAATGTATTCCTGTCTGCTGTAAGGTCTCAAGCTCAGCAGATTCATGTAACAACATACTATCGCGTCTGGAGACGTGATCCTTCCGAGATAAACAACACCTCTCCGAGACAATGAAAAAATGAATTTTCCAAAGCAATGCTAAAAATTACATCTCTACTAGATAATGAGTTAAATAACATCGCTCCGAGATAATGAGATAGATACCGTCTTGATAACATCGCTCCGAGATAAAGAAATAGATACCGTCTCGCCTAGATAATGAGATAAATAACATCGCTCTGAGATAAAGAGATAAATAACATCGCTCCGAGATAAAGAGATAAATAACATCGCTCCGAGATAAAGAGATAAATACCGTCTCGCCTAGATAATGAGATAGATACCGTCTTGATAACATCGCTCCGAGATAAACAAATAGATACCGTCTCGCCTAGATAATGAGATAAATAACATCGCTCCGAGATAAAGCGATAGATACCGTCTTGCCTAGATAATGAGATAAATAACATCGATCCGAGATAAAGAGATAAATAACATCGCTCCGAGATAATGAGATAGATACCGTCTCGCCTAGATGATAAGATAAATAACATCTCGCCTAGATAATGAGATAAATAGTATTTCGTCTATATAAATAAGATAAATTACAACTCTCCGATACAACATAAGTTATATCTTAGAAATGATTAAAAGGAATAAATGTCAATGTGAAGCCTGTCAATATAGATAAAATAGGACATTATCGACCGCAGCTTTCATCCTTCGAAGGGCTCTTCAGGTTTATTTCAGAAGGGCAACGTCAGGATACCACAGTTACGTGTTATCCCACTACAATAGTAACGTGACGTCACAATGTACTTATTTTTTAAGTAACAATACAATTTACAACACCACAGCACCTCAAGAGAATGAAATAAGAAACACTTCGCCTAGAAAGGGAGACTAAAACACTTCTAGGAGATAATAAAATCAACAATATCTCTCGGAGATTGTGTGAGAATAAATAACACCCTTCTAACACATCCCTTTTGAAATAACACCAAATAAAGAGGCAGCAGGCAAAATCTTTTAAGACATTTTTGTCCAAAAATATCTTATTCATTCGACGCTTGTTTTTATTGATCACTAAAGGAACCTCATCTCATTCACACAAAACAACCACGGGTTTGCATTATGTATGTATCTTATATAGAGTACGCAATCAACAGCATAACGGGATTAAATATTCATTGATGTATGACTCGGTGACCTAATTAGTTCAAGTGCACACTGTTGTAATATGTTGGCATACTATGGCTCAAAATGTTACCCCATATCACTACCACAATGGCCAGTGTTCATATTGGTGGCAAAATTAGTCGTTCTGTTGCCTTATCTCATTATTCCGGGGTTTTCACAGCAATAGAGATTGCAGAACGTTCCCATAAATATTTTTTAACAGTCAGACACGGGGCGAATAGCGCATGTACTGGCCAAATACCACAACCCAGGGATTTAATGAACTGTAAATATAGCCCACGTTGGCATTTTACCCTAGCCAACGTTCGAAGTTGACATTGAAACTCAACACAATAAAAGAATAATAAAAAAAGGTTTGTCTACATAATATACCTAAGTATGATTTTTCTAGACATTGGTTTCCGTCAGTTAATGTTGTTTGTCAAGGTTAATTTTATTAAGACACACTTAAGTAATCCATCAAAAGTACCTACTAATGGCTAAAAGTCGGGATCCTCGGTATTATGACACTGAAGATTCTTTTTAAAACCTTTAACCTTGTAAAGCCCATGTTGACTTTTGACTCCAGTCAGCGATCTCTAGATGCTCGAAATCAATTCCTAAATTAATATCAACTACGATAGCTATCCTAACCGTTTGTTTCGGCTGCACTCTATTATCCCCCAGTTTTCTTATCGTGCGCATACCGTGCAGACTTGCTCCACACACCGCATATTGGGGAATGTTTTGGATCCAAAAACTATAGATCCTATTGTGAAAGTCTTTCAACATATTTGACCCTTGTGACGTTGAAAATAGGTCAATGTCATATATATATAAAGCAAGTTTACAGCAATCCATCCTGCTGGCCAAATACTCTTAGTGTTATAAAACTAAAGAAGATTTAAAATTTTATACTCTCTATAGCCATTGTTGACCTTTGTCCCAAGCAAGCGCTGGGTGTGACCATTTACAACCAATAACTAAAAGATTCACATTGCTGATCTACATATGGTACGATAGTACCATGGCTCTACACCGTAGATATTGACTCTGGGTATTTTTGTTTTCGTGCCAGGCGAGCTGAAACATTACATTTTGAAGCGACGTTGTTAGAACGGTAATATTGTACCTTGCGTTTCATCTGATAACACCACGAGTTAATAATTGCTCAAGTACATGACAAAGAATCATAATTTATTAAGTTATTAAAAGTGCCGATCACCGTTACACACATATTCAACTGTAGCTTTTTCAATATTGTCTCTTCCAGCGGGTAAAAGGCCCAGACAACAAACTTCAATATAAGCGACTTTCATTTGCTATCTCCACCGATCCATTCTTTATGATTAACTTACATAAATGTATAGCAACATTTCAATGGGTTATTATATATCCCCAGTGGTAAGGGAAATTCAATGCATTATTCTAGACAAACATGCTCACTCATAATTTATTCTTCACAAACATACAAAGGTATACAACACAAATATTCGTCCGTCTACGTTTACATCACAAAGAGGAACAAAATCAGTTACCTTGATCTCTAGATATCTATTAATGTTGTACAACATTAAACTACGTTTTATGAGCCAACGCAATACAGTGCACAACCCTTTACTTTGATTTAAAAGGAGATACAATGTATTCATGTTTGTTTACTTAGAGACAGGATTTCTTTTCATGGGAACTTTCCTCGTGTGAATGAACCAGGACAATAATGCGAAATTAAATATATAATACCGAGCAAAGTCACTGTGAAATGACATTTTCGTACGCACTACTCATCTTGTTGTAGCTAACATGCAGTGTGTCTTCAGAACATTCACATTGCAACACGAATCGTTCTACTGTTTTAATATTAGAGTATAATTCGAGTAAGCTCACTTGGAAACATTCCGATAATTATGGAAAGTTTAGATAATATATTAGGATTCATCTCAAATGTAATGGGGATGACATTTCATCGAGGGATGATAGCACACAATGTAGCAGGCTTTAGATTGTTAAACCACATTCGGTTAAAATATTGTACATATTTCTCGTGGAACTGTTAAATAACAAGGCACTACAAACGATACAAATCTCCTTGCTTAAATAGAGTGATTACGTATTAGATACATTGAAAAGCACTTAACTAAATATGTATCACAAGGTATATTAAGCTTCATCATCTGACAATAAAATCCGTATTCCACTATTTGATCAAAATCAGTTCACAAAATATTTTCTAAAAATACTGTAGCAATGACTTTGACCCTGGTCTTGACCTTGATATCCTTAAAAATTATTCATTTTAATACACTATTGCCTGACAAAGATAGATACAAATCTGTTCAAAAATAAAGTCACTAGAGAGGCAAAACTTTTTTTGATGAAAAATAACGTTGCTCTTAACCTTGACATTTTGAAACACAAACTCGTCCGATGTTTACTTGTTTTGATATTTTCATGAAGTTTTGTAATCTGTTCAGAAATTAAGTCATTAGAGCGATGACAAAAGGCACACATAGATAACATATACGAAAGGAAAGCCTCGACGACCCTTTCGCCTCGGGAATTACATAGCTCATTATTTAATAATAAATAATACAACATCCACCATTATTGGGAAGAAGGAAAGGAAAAGGATACTACACTGTAGTACCCAGCTGTAACTACCAAGATACCAATTGTAGTTTTGCTACCATATATACATCTTGAGGAAAACACTCAAAATAGAACTGCTGACAACTTCTATACGGTATCAATGATAACGCTGCTACAACGAAATTACTTCGAAGATTGAGAAGCGTTAGACTGTAAGTAATGGCACCAGCATACAGCCTCATGATATATGTATGTGGCAAGGGCCGTTGTACCAAACCGTTCGCGCGTGAACTGAAGGCACTGACTGGGGAGCTGCAATCATGCCAACAACGTAGTCGATAATCCATTCACAGGTTAGGTGACAGCGTAAAAAAAATCTATGACTGCCTTCACACTCCTTGAATGGCTGGATTGATATGATATTATTTAGAACGCTGTTGAAACCTCTGACCATGCGGTTTATTGTGTTGCCGAATAAACAGTGCTACAGATAAGGCCGACACCCTGTAGGAATCGTCAGTTCGGAGGAATAAGACAGAATGCCTAATAACATTTATATTAAACGGATACATTTTGATACAGATTGGTTCTTTTGCTTGCTTGATTTCCCATGCATACTTTGCACAAACCATTGTACTGATGGGCTCTCTCTAACGCACAGACAGACCACGTACCCCCTATCTCAGCAAACAGTGCAAACGGCTTGCATTGCGACACACAGCTTTGACCAATGGATAATAAGGGCCAGTAGCCGAAAACACATCCAGATACACAGGATACCGTGCTGGAGACCCAGGAGACATCATGGACTCAGTGTTTCTGCTTCCAGGTTATTATGTATAAACGAATAGATTCAATCATTATATCTGGAGATGGACAGTGTGGTTATAATGTACTGGGTATTTATCGCTGGTAGACGCGTTCGACGCTTTGCACACACACACACAACACCATGCTATATTGATGTAAACCGCCCGCTCATACTCAGATGGCTTCGACAAACAGCGCGGACATCGTATATATTTATTACTTTATTACACATAAAGCTTAAGCAAAATGGACATCACCGACTTGGTCTACCTATTGGACGCGTAGGAAATTTATTTTGCGTTGCATTATCCTGACAAGTATGCTTTTTACTATGTGGAATATCATCTTACAGTGATATCGACTTTATGTGATGTCATAAGCTGTCGAAATACCTTATGCCAACTAGGATTTGACGATCATCATTTGTTTTAATTCATTGAAATATCATGAAAACGACGAACAGACAGATCACAACACGGAAGCAGCCGACTGCTCACATTACCACTGTGGATATCATCTGGGAACAGCTCGGAGTGCACGGAAGCATGACAGGCCTGTGTGCCACCTGTGATGTTCCCTGCTGCAAGATCCAGATAAGCGGACGATCACTTTGTTAATACTAGCCTCCAGTATTGACGTGTGATATTTATACGTCAACGTTATACCATCACATTGAACGGGCATTCTATAGGATCTGACTCCGGACATAGGCTTCTCAACTCCTATGATTCCGTACAGGACGCAGCAGTCACGGAGTACTTTAGATTAGGTAAGAATAGTGTTTGATCAAATATACATAAAATTGTTTAAGTGTTAAAAATTCTTTGATGAATGTAATAAGTAACAGGGTGCTTATAATGTCTACGTTAAGGTGTGTAAATGTGTACATTTTATTAAGTTTGTTCTCTCAGTGATGATGGGCGTGTCAATGAGCGAATATACTGGATATTACATTGACAATCCTGCTAGTATTGACACTTATGCACAGGGTTACTAAATAACCCAGACTAAGTGTGGTATTAACCAATATCGCACATGACCATATCAATAATAATCAATACACACAAAACGAAGTCTGCGACGCAGTAAAGACTTTGCCCAGCATTATCTACCGGAGATGCCCCAGCTCGGGTCACAACTGCTACTGTATATAATCATGCAGTGCAAATACGGGGGACGACATTAATTTTGCCGTCTTGTTCTAGTGGCAGGTTTACATTAAAGAATCTTGTTCTGGTGGCAGTAACATTAAAGGAATGAAGCAAATGAAGCAAATATATTGAACGAATTTCGCCCGACACTCGCAATTTGTTACCAGCAAGTATCAATGACGGGGGAAATCGATAGCTGTTCCCTCTATATATAATCTATTTCAGGCATTCTTTCACCTCGTGATTTAACATATAACATGGCTTGGGGAATTGTGAAATATATAAATAAATGTCACAGAACAACAGTTGATTCCAATGAGATAGTGATAAATATCAGACACGCCATATACGTGTATTTCAATATGCATTTACCTCCTTAGCTCAAAAGTGGATTAAAATAACGCACAAAATATGGACTTGCTTTTGAAGAGACAAATTGAAAGTAAAATACGTCTGGGTAAATATTAAATTACACCTTAAATCATAATTAATTATTCCACGGCATCTGTAGTCTTTCATTTGCGGTACAGTCTGTGTTTGAATAAGACATACTGACGTGACTAAATAAGCAAACACGCACAAGTTTAGATTGGAAAGCCTGATAAGCAGCAACTACGGAAATAAATGATAAAAAAATAACGAAATACTATCAGCGTGGAGCGACAGTGAAAAAATTGTCAATTGTATCTAGAGGCGGATAGAAGGATATATTACAATCAAGGATAGATTACGTAAAACAAGAGGCCCAATGGGCCTGCATCGCTCACCTGTTATTAATCTAACACTTGTAATCTTAAGATTTCATAAGAACCTAGTAAAAGGTTTAAACATATGACGCCTCTGACCTTGATTGTCGAACAAGGACATTAGGTTGAAAGTGGATCAAGGTCCTTCATTTGAACAAACTTGGTAGTCCTTCATCCAAGCATGCTACAGGCCCAATTTCAGTACCCTGGCCCTTTTGCTTATTGAAAAGAAGTCGCTTGAAGAATTTACGACATTTGACCCATGTGACCTTGAAAGTTGGTCAAGGTCATTCATTTGAACAAACTTGGTAGCCCTTCATCCCAGCATGCTACAGGCCCAATATCAGTACCCTGGGCCTTTTGGTTATTGAGAAGAAGTTGTTTGAAGATTTTAAGACATCTGACCCCAGTGACCTTGAAAGTGTGTCAATGTCATTCATTTAAACAAACTTGGTAGCCCTTCATCCCAGCATGCTACAGGCCCAATATCAGTACCCTGGGCCTTTTGGTTATTGAGAAGAAGTCGTTTGAAGATTTTATGACATTTGACCCCTTTGACCTTTGAAGGTTGGTCAANATCAGTACCCTGGGCCTTTTGGTTATTGAGAAGTTGTTTGAAGATTTTAACATATTTCAACCCCTGTGACCTTGAAAGTTGGTCAAGGTCATTTATTTGAACAAACTTGGTAGCCCTTCATCCAAGCATGCTACAGGCCCAATATCAGTACAATGGGCCTTTTGGTTATTGAGAAGAAGTTGTTTGAAGATTTAAGACATCTGACCCCTGTGACCTTGAACGTGGGTCAAGGTCATTTATTTGAACAAACTTGGTAGCCCTTCATCCCAGTATGCTACAGGCCCAATATCAGTACCCTGGGCCTTTTAGTTATTGAGAAGAAGTTGTTTGAAGATTTTAACATATTTGACCCCTGTGACCTTGAAAGTGGGTCAATGTCATTTATTTGAACAAACTAGGTAGCCCTTGATCCCAGCATGCTACTGGCCAAATATCATCTTCCTAGGCCTTTTGGTTACCGAAAAGAAGTTGTTTAAAGCAAAAAGTTGACGCCGGACAGACGGACGACGGGCGCCGCACCATAACATAAGCTCACTTGCCCTTCGGGCAGGTGAGCTAACTAGTTTGATTAACTACATATGAATTACATCTGTATACCCCAAATATGGAGATATTACTTCAGTTCTCTATCCTATAAGATAGAAAATACCTAGTACTTGATTAATTAATTAAAGCTAGACTTGACGACAATAGAGAAAGAAAATATAGTATTCCAATAGTAACCTCACAAGTGATATATTAGGTTCCTCAAAACAGGCCCTGTGGTCAACGGTAACCGCTATCAAGTTAACCAAAGTTCGTAATTTCAAGTACACTAGCTCTTTTAGAAATTACCCATTTTGAATTGTAACAATCATCAAGAGTTCACATTCTTTTTCTTCTTCTACTTTTACAAAGCTATCCTGTATTTTACTAAACAAAAATTCCATGCAATCAAATTTGTAATATCGAAATCCAAGTAAAACAAAGTTTTCCGATGGTATAAACGAGTGTACAGCATATACAACTGTATGCTACCAACTACCATACTATTTTCAATGGATATTTTTTCCGCAATAAATGCTTTTTATGCAATTTATTTATCTCCTGACCCAAAATGATAATATTTTCGACAGTGTACCAAGGCCATGTCTTTAAATGGATGTTTTATCAGTATTTGATTATCTAAGAATTTTGCTTTCATGTTTGGGACATAACAATTAAATCACTTTTTTCGAGTTATCCGGGTCGAGTGTCCTGTCTGATTGCAATCTATGTATAGAAAGAAGGAATTGAAATAGAGGCATTCAAGTTAAAACTACCAAGTAGATAGTTGAATATAATTATAGTACTGCAACTATAACGGCTGCAGTTTTATAAATTGAAACAAGGAAATGCATTGTACACTCTATATACTAAAATCTTCTAGTAAAGCTACATTGGCTTTGTAAAACGTGCAGGTCTACGAAACGACTTTACATACATATTCGATTATAAATACATGTATAACTAAAATTCTATCTAACATCAAATAGATACATGATATATGGAGTTTACAAGACGTTAAAATGGAAATCAAGATGACAAATAAATCGATGACATGTAACTCTAGAAGTAGTTCATCCACTGAATGGCTAGCAGGTTCCATTAGATCTCTGCTGCGATGTGAAGCGACGTCATTAAACCATGGCCAGCCATCGTAATAAAATATATCATAGGGTTGTTATACAATTAATTTCGATCCGGCCAACTGTACAGTTGGTTACGAATGGAATTAGCAGCTACTAATTTTCTCTACAGTTAGAAACATCAGGCTAACGAGCCTCCTTTACATTAGGAACGAAAGGCCAACGAGCCTTCTCTACGTTAAAAACGTCAGACTATAAGCCCCCTCTTCATAAGGGACGTCAGACTAACGAACTCTCTTTCTAAAGAGCCTCCTCTACAGTTAGGGACGTCAGGCTAACAAGCCCTCTCTCTGAAGAGCTTCCTCTACATTAGGGACGTTATGCTAACATATCCCCTCTTTACTAGGGACGCTAGGCTAGACATTTTCTCTCGGGCAAACGACACTTTCCCTGTAGAAGGGATATGGGACTACAGTGACATCATCTAGGAACGTCAGGATAACGAGATTTTTTCTTCGTTAGGGACGTTAGGTTAACAAAACGTTCTCTACAATACGGACATCAGACCTACACGATTTTCTCTTCAGTAGGAATGTCAGTCTAACGAGATATTCGCCGACAGCAGGGACAGGCTTATGGAACGTTCTGTACAGTAAGGATGTCGAAATAAGATTCTTTTAACGGTGAGAAAATCAGCCTTACTGGATTTTCTCTTCGTTACGATCGTAAGGCTAAGGAGGAGGTACCAACGTCATGCTAACATGAGTTTGCCTTCAACAGGGCCATTAGGCTAACACAATTTTCTCTTGTGTTGATACATCAGACTAACGATACTTCCGCTATAGAAGGGCGATCACGATAACAAAACAGTCTCTATAGTAAAGACATTTGGCCAGACAGTGCTGTCACGAGAATATTACAAAACAAAAACAAAAGCCATGTCCTTATTGTATTGCTGACTGGTGATCTAACTGTAATAATTACCAGCTATGGTCACTGTAATGGCAGTCAAACCTATTAAATTACCATCCAGAGAGATAATCATTTCCTCAAAAATCCATTCCAGATTGACCCATGGGAGACCGAATATCTCCCGTTCACAGAAAAGAATGACGTAGTACAGACCCATTTAGTGATAATTGGCGTTTTCTGTTATCCTTTATTATCCTTTAACAGTGCAGGATGTTTACATCAAAGGTTTAAAGCAATTTTACATAACCTTGGTGGAATGGGAGTGTGAAACTCATCAGACGTTTAACATAGAATATGAAAAAGTCAAAATACAGTTCATGTGCTTTTAAAATCAGCATAGAATCTGTAGGATAATGGAAATGTCTGCAGAATAATGGAATATCATGAAAACATTGTAAAACCCCAGTAATGAATAAAAAAGTAAAGTTTCATGGAGATTATTAATAACTAACGGGAACAGTGTGTATAGGTCCAGGAATTCCGTAGGAATAAGCACTTTAGTGGCGACACTCGCTATGTAAATATAGGTTAAGTACAAGTAATGCTGCGTCCTGCAAATGAGATCCGGGGTACAGATAACGATGCTACAAGGCACAATAATCCACATAATAAAAAGCATCGCCCTTTTTAAAGGGATGCCATGTTTAAGAAAGGGACAGTTCACGATCGGGAAATCGAAACCAATACTCTTCTCGTTCATCGCAATAGTAAGCCGTCTCTGTTGGTCATCTGGTTATAAAAGAGATCGAGTTGAGCAGCTGTCGTGTTATAACAAAATGATCGGTTCGCCATTTGCCTGTCTTGTCAGAGAAAGCACCCATTATAAGAAAACGAAGGTATGATAGTTAAAAAATTGAAAAGTCTATAAAGTTCTAGGAGAAGGAAACACGATTTGAGGTAAAGATGCTTAAAATTGATCAATTGTCATTTGAGACCGTCTAACAACACACAATCAATTCCATGTCTGGAGTATACCTATTTTCAATACGAGTGTAACCTTTATTCAATGGTAGTAAGAATAATATAAAAACTGTTGATGATAGCCTTAAAGCACCTTGCAGATCTAGAGATAATAAGTTGTTTAATATATATATGGATTCTTGTGAAGTTTGATAATCCAATACTAAGGAGACAGTGTCGGATGTTTATCATTGATCGGTATTTGGAAAGATGACAACACAGACGTTTGATTTGCTAGCTAGTGTTTTGCCTGTCAAAACTGTAATAGCTTGGCACTTTTAGGAAAAATTGTTCAAAAGAAACAATGCATTTGTACCTTTCATGTTCAAAGATATCATTTCATACACAAGATAAGACAGTAACACAAAAGACAATATGTCATTTTACTCGGAAATGTTTTTTATCTCTCTTTGTCATTTTATGAACATGTCCGATGGGTCTGTATCGCTCACCTGTTTTTCATCTTGCATCCACGACATAGACCAGTTCGAATGTATTCAAATAGGCTAAAATAACCCCTACTTTACAAATTATAGTTCTTTGTTTGAAAATCGTACTATCTGATAGTTTTACACTTCTGTGGAAAACGTTTACTTTCTGTCATAATCTGACCTTCATAGATGGTTTGGGTCATTCATCCAGATCCAATACATCATAGCTACAGGTAAAACATAATAGCCTTTGGACTCTTGGTTACTCAGAATTGGCCGTTTAAAGATTTAAACACATTTGACCTTTGTGACCTTAAAATGTGTCAAGGTCTTTCAAAAGAATAAAGTTGATAGACATCTAATTAAAAACAAATAGCATCACCCTATGTCACTTGGTTATTTTGTCGGGCTCCATCCTGGAAGCTAGCTACTTAATATCATGCCTTTAAATTCTTCTTAAAAAGTCATTTAAAGGAAAAGTTGACGGACAACCGACGAACGCCACGCCATAGCACAAGCTCACTTGCCCTGCAGGCAGGTGTGCTAAATGTACTATTCTCTCACTGGTATATGTACTTTTTAATATTTAAGGTTACTTGTGACGAAAGTTACACACAATGGACATTTCTGAATATAATTATATTGAAGAAATAAAGATGAACCTTAAAGCAGTAAGGATAGACATCAGTTACAGATCAACACACTTTCAGAAAAATCCATACCACTATAACATACATGAAAAGGGTTTCACGAATCTCCGATATAAACAGCGTGAGATATTCAGCATGTGAATCTCCTTACGAAGCTGGGATAAACTTTCTCTATACTCCGAGTTATGTAAAACTGTCAACAATTTGTGGGCGAAAACAAACTTATCACTACATCATATTTTGAATCCAAATGTTACAAAAATGAAACCACGATAAAACGTGATGTGCATTCTAATATTTACATGCATGCTTGAAATGTCAACAGGAGTATTAAGCATGCATACAAGGGGGAGTTTGCACGTCAATAGGAAACCTTTCTCAATAGTAACAAGATAGTACGTAAATATTAACTCTTTCATAAGCATTTGTTCTTCTCATTTGTTAACGTGTTTATAACCTAATTTACTGCAGGGGAGGACATTAATAACAAGGCATTTTAACTTGGAATCAAGAATCATCGACATTTTTCCTACACAGAGAAATCCCTTTATGAACAGTGGGTTTAATTTAGGGGTTTTACGTACCTGTCACTGTTCCACCGGTAGCTTTAACTATTTTAAGTTAATTATAATATTGCATATATTGTAATTATGTTGTATGTAATGTACGTCTTTTAATATGCTTGACCATATGGGAAACGAGTATTTGACTCAATATGTAAACAAGTTTAAATAAAGACTATTATTATTATTATTATAAAAAAATTATGACGTACTGCCTTTCAATAGATGTCTCGGCGTGGGAGTTATTTCGGTATAACACGTTGACAGTTTTAAGCAATCAACGTCAGTTTTGATATTTAATATAGGATCAACAGAAACACGTTCGTATATTGAGTACAACAAGGTATAAGACGTACAACACACCAGCGAAATCGATGATTTCACCATTTAGGAAGGAATTACATTCATGCTATTGTTCCATAGTAAATAAGAAAAAAAGATATTTTAGCTTTAAGAAAAACATACACATTGCTTATCAGAGTATGATCACCCGCTTACATTTTTAAACATTTACAATATTTCACTTAATTTTCATCATCAAAAAATTCAAACAAGTAGTAACTGCCATCTTTGAACGATTTATATGAAGACATTAATTGTAAAAAATTTAATAAGAATTTTCATTTCTCTTTGTAGTCCGTTTAACTGGGAGTTCATCTTTCATAAACAACATGGATCACCCGCCAACCTCCGACCCCGGCTGTACAACTCCTCCATTGTCGCAAATCATCTGCTGCAAACTCTGCTTCAGCGTCTATAAAAGTCCCAAGCTGCTTCCGTGCCTTCATAGTTTTTGCTGTTTGTGCCTGTCCAACCACTGTGATCGCAATGTCTCCCAGGGCAAGGCCACGGTATGTCCCTCTTGCTCCGAACCCTTCGATGTGCCGGAGCAAGGCATTGCCAGCCTGCCTAATAATGTGGTGCTACAGAGGGCAATTTTATCAAATGTAAATCAAGTGAAGATAAAATCGCCCCCTCACTATAGAAATCGGTCAGTCACCAATTCTGACTCGTTGACTTTCAGTGATACATCCATTGGGTCAGAATTAAAAAAATGTTCTTCTAACAGGGGCAGTACAGACATCATTTCAGCTGAGGGAATGTTTCAAAGGGAAAACTCTTCGGAAAATGCTGAAAATGATCAGAGTGGAAAAGCAGCTGAAAACGACCTCGTTTTCATGGAAAATAGTGTTGTTCAACATGATAACGTTACGACAGTGTGTCAGTCAACACAGGAGAATGATAAGTCAAAACTCGAAGACAGAAGACAAACGCCAAATCAATCGAATCTTACATCACCGTCTACAGAAACAGACGCTTCTTTGTTTCAACAGGAACACCAAAAGATGGTTAAAAGTTGCTCGGAGTTTAGCAACTTTTCAATAGGTAGTCTAAAGTTTGAGCCCCCACAAGATTATGCGGACATTACAGAAGATTGTTATACAGATAATGACAATACTGCCATCTCTTCAGTAAACCACGACCCTATTATTGAAGAACATAAACAACGCGATCGAATAAAGGATGAGTTGGCAGGTTTTCAAACCGAAGCACTGGGCATTGTTTATTCCATCGACAATTTGAATAAAGAAAAAGAAAGATGTATTCAACAAAAACAGAACCTACATTATCAAATACAACAGCGGTCAGCTCGCTTACAAGGCTTGATAAAGGGTTGGGAAAGACAACTTCTGCTGCAGGTTGAGGCCCATTGGCACGATATAAATATGACTGAAGTCATTGAGAAGTACAAGTCTTACATGCACAACAGATTAAAAGGCATACTAGCTATGACAGACTTGGCCAGAATGTTACTTGATCACGGTCTCAGTGAAGAACTACCTGTATTTGAGGAAATGATTAAAAACAGAAAGCAAAAACTAAACGGACAGAAATTATCGTTTGAGAAGCCTTACATGAAATTCAGTATACCTGCAGATGAGGATGTGGTTGTGGAAAATCTATTCGGTAGTCTTAATGTTCTGAGGAAATCTGAAAGCTATTGGGAGTTCTGCCCAGCTACCCAAATCCCAACGGCAACGTCCGGCATTGATGAACAGGTGAACAACAGGAGCATATCGGAGCCTATATCCGGGAAGATTATATCACAAACAGATTCCCAAACATCAAAATCTGACATTAAGGGCAAATCCGTTGGTTCTACATTAGCATGCAGATCACCGTCAATAGAAAAATTAAAAGAAGACCGACTTTCTACAAAACGAAGTAGAAGCTCATCAACAAGACGAAGTTTCTCGAAGCAAATGAGCCCTTCTCATCCCAGAAGCAGACGACAGTCTATGGAATCACCAACATCTGAGGATGTTAAAATTTCAGGTGGGCCGTTTACTAAGCCTGTCCTACATGCAAAAAGTCCTGTACGTCAAATGCACAGAGGAAACTCTAGGGGATATCAAGTGTCAGATCAATCTGTGTTTTCACCTCCCTCTTCTCCAACTAAGCTAGGTAAAACATCTGACTGTACACTAGATTTCTCATCAGGAAACCGACGAAATACCGAAGGAAGCATTCAAATTGACTGGGAAAGAGACTTTATAAACACAATTGAACAAGAAGCAAACCGCTATTCTGACAGCAGTAGAGACACTGCTGTTTTGAATGAAAGTGATCGACGTGGCCAAATTGATGACGATGTCCAACACACTCGACGTATGCTTGCCATGTGCAAAAAACAGCTTCTGGAAGCACAGACGGAGTCCAACCCTTTGTTACAATTTTCATCACACGACGTTCACACTGGAAGTCTTCCCTCATCTCCAAGAGAACGTTTCGATCATTTGAAATTTTCTGCTCGTAAAAAGTCTATTAAGTGGAGATCAGAGTCACGTGACAGTATATCCAGTCTTGATGGTGATTAAAATAACGTATATAAGTGTACTGATGTATGTTGACAAAGAGAGCATTCTGTATTATATTCTTGTATACAGGTAAATTACACATGATTATTTACTGCGTTACATGCTTCATGCTTTAAAGAACTAAATATTTCCTCTCAAATTAATATATTCTCAAAATATTAAAAAATATATTAAACAGCACACAAAAAATTATGTATTTTTAATGTAAAACTTCTCAAGTGCCTAGTGCAAGTTATGCTCTTTGCAATAGAAATTACTATTTATCATTGATAGTCATACAAATCAATCCGTTAATGTGCCAAAAACCGATCATAACCAAAAAGATGACTTTTTTTTAAAAAAAATATTGAAATATTGAACTTAATTGAAAACATCTGAACGAAATATGTTAAAACCTAATACCAGTATCAATATTAATTCCACTAAGTGTATTGATCAATGTTGTTGTTTTCAATATTTTACCAGCTTTTTATATAAAACAAATAAAGCAACTAAATAAAAAAAACTGTTTCTACTATGGGTCAAACTGATATTTGACTTTTAAATACGTTGTTATCATGCTTTTTATACATGAAAACAGGCAAAGACATAATCAATGCATTAATGACATGGTAAACTAGTATTGCCAAGTTGTGGTTTTATTCTTTTGGAAATTATTGTTTTACTGGTGGTGTTTGTAAACTTCTTTGAATCTGGATAGAAACATATAACCAATGCACTTTCTGTATGTTGGATAATGAAATATTGCCGGAAATCTCACCCATTCTCCAGTAAAACGGTTATAACACGATGATTATAATGGGATCACATCCTTAGCCATATTATCCTTGAGGAAAAAGTTGATGATTATTTTTCAAGCTATTTCACCTCTTTTTGTTAGGATCTTATAATTTTCATACCATCAAACTTACACCTATCCGATGATATTGATTTGAATAATTTTCTAAAGGAATTATACAAATTGTCCCCAAAAGTTTTGTTTTTTTCCTCGAACAATGTGTGTATTATACTATATTATATTATACGTTTTCGAAATGGGAATGGGTAACTCAGGTGCACAGAAATTCCCTATATTGATAAAGCATGTTACCACGTTTTCATCCATAAAGAGAACTTGATACAATTTGCTTTTGTATTCATTATTCATACACATATAAAATTGTATCAATACTGAGCACAAACCAAACAAATACTTGCAATATACTTAATTCATCTACTTCACATATAGTCAAATCCCAAACTTTTTGATCATTGTATTTCTTCAGCAAAATAGAAAATAAGTTACTTCATTCATTGATATTTTTTTCTCGTAAAAATATTCAATGTGATGGTGTTTTTCTCAGCAAATGGAAAATAAGTTATTTCATTTTGCTATTTTAAATTCCTGTAAACTAATTTGTTTTTGTTAGTTTACAAAGCATGCTTTCCTGTAAAGAAAATCAATACGTAGTTCCTTAAATGATACGATGTGAATGAGTACTGATTTCGGATGTAATATTCAGACAATCTGATATCATCAGTAACTCTATAAAGTTGATCATTTCTGCATGTGTAATTTTTTTTTTCACTATTGGAAAACATGACCATATCAAATTAAGATGTGTGATGAGTCTACAGTTCTACTATGTGTACTACAACAGCTAATACACAAGATAAGGTCATTTTGATAACGGGGTGTATTTCACGATGTCAAAACAAATAGCGGAAAATTATTGGACCATTTACTTCCAGGTGATGCCATGGGTGTGTATACGTAAGTGTGTACGTTATTATTACACCTAGGTCCTCGAGAACAAAACCAATAAAGTGGTAGTTTAAAGAAGGTATTGACAATTTTCAGCTAATAGAAAATCTTGGATTTACAGTGTTTTCTTAAATTGTTTAATTAACTGTGTTTAAGAATGATAGTATCTATCTAAAATCATTAACCACCTTGAAACTATTTTGCCTATCTGCAGATTGTAAAAAGGCAAAATTCTTATATTTGAAAAGGATATTAGCCCGAATATTTTAGAGAATGATAATGAAAGAATCCCGTAGTATAATGATATAAGTAGATACATAATATCATACTTTTTACAGTTACTAGTTTTAGTACTTCAAAATATATTATTAAATAAATAAATACATGGGTGTTATTATCAACCCTAACTAAATAAATACATGGTGTTATTTTCAACCCTTTCTAAATAAATACATGGTGTTATTATCAACCCTTTCTAAATAAAAATACATGGTGTTATTATCAACCCTTTCTAAATAAATACATGGTGTTATTATCAACCCTTTCTAAATAAATACATGGTGTTATTTTCAAACTAGTTGTTTGTTGTTTTATGTTTTGCCAGAGGTTTGCAAAAATGTAAAATTCTAAATGAGAATCATCAATCTAAAAAGAAAATGTAGTATGTATATGACTTGTTAAGTGTTGTTGAATATTGAATGTATATTTAATTCACAGAAAATATACTTCTGCAACATTGGTGACCTTACAAAAGGCGTGAGATATAAACCCTGTATTTTTCGCCCTTCTGAGTGGACGGTGAACAGGACTTTTGATTTTTACAATATTCCATGAAATATAAACACCCTAGAGTTTGCGCAAGGAACAAAAATTTGGAAATTTGGATGTAAAACTGAAGCACGATTCTGGTATCACAGCCAATAAGTGTTTCTATGTTATGTTTCGATGACTAGTACTGTATGTACTCTGTCACTTTCAGACAAATGACCACAAAGGTGTAAAATGTGTACGAGTTGTCCATAGATCAATGTTGATTTTGCTATGCTAAAAGCGTATGCACAATTAGTTATCCAATCCACAAAGTATTGGACAGAGAGAGCAATCTGTCCAAGCAACAGATACAGGAATCCATCTGGATACACTGCAGTGGGCCAGTTCTAAATCAAGATGATGGGGCTCATAGACTCTCGCACATCTATGACCAAGTACTAAACAAAGTTTAGCTGAATCGAGTCATTTCAGTACATGTATAACAACTACCTCGGTAATTGTACATACGCTTACAGCGTAGCCAAAACGACATCAATTTGTTGACAACTCGTACACATTTTACACCTTTGTGTTCATACGCTTCACTGGTCATTTGCCTGATGAAGGTGACAGAGTATATACCGTACTAGTCATCGAAACATCACATAGAAACACTTACTGGTTGTGTTACAAGAATTGTTTCATAATGGATAATCATGGATTAAATATAAAAAAAAAATGTCTCCCCTCTCCTTTACCGGGATACTGATATTCTACATAAAACTGTCTAAACAACACAATACCTTTCTTCCCTCCCAGTCTTCTGTTCATGAAGTCGAAAACATTCTGGTCTTCTGTTTTCATTTTCTCGTAGGCTTGAGCTTGTTTCTTCTCCTGAGCTTTTTGTTTCTTTTCCTTCTTCTTCATGACATCAAATAAGTCCTGTTCTCCAGCCAGCTCTTTTAGCAGCATAATTGTATCTAGAGACTTCCCTGCAATAGACAATACGGTTACAGTAAGAGAGTTAAACTGACAACGGACACATAGAGGTGAAGATGAAAAAGCCTCCAGAAAAAAATTATAATGGAATTTGATGGTAGAATATTTATACCAGCAACTGAAAACAAGAATCTGTTTTCAAACATTACACAAAGGCTCAATTTTATATACGGATGTTCTGTAGAGTTGATTATTTTAGAGTGATCATCTGGGAAAATAATATTTATCGTTGATGCTATTTTTAAGTAAAACTTTCTTCTCTATAACCAGTAAATACCATTTCTTTAAATTCTACAAGTAACACATTTCTTCCCATCTTCCAAATCATATTGGCAACAATATATTTAATTTGATGCCTTCTCTGGAGTATCTGAAGCAGATAAAGTCTTGGGGCAATATTAGATAATGTATACTACCTGGGGGAAGCAGCTGTATCGGAACAGGTTCCACACGACCATCTTCCCTCTTCCCAAGACCCTGACCAAGGACATATCCCATCTTGGCCATCAGTTTGGACCCAATTCCCTGAAATAAGTAATGATAAAGCTCTTTAGAGTCGCCTATTCTGGTTAGATAGGGCCCTTTATCAAATGTTGTATATTTAGCTGTATATTAATAAATGTGCTTACCATACCTTTGCCTAAGCACAGCATAGAATCTTACTATTTTCAGGTTACTATATATCAGTAAGAGCCCTAATCAACAATCAGTGTGGTGCAGATACATGAATAAACACTAACATATCAATGACCCTGATTAATTATACTCCAACACTTCCCAGGGACATTCACAGAGAGAAGATAAAACTGTTTTTACCTAGATCTAGGGAGAGACAGTTCACTTGCGCTATTATTCTGAAAATGTCACCATCTTGTGATCATTTTATGCAGGGTAATTAGGGTAGAACTTTGTCACACATTTCATACACTCTTGATGATGTTGCAGTTTATTATGTTCATCATTACAACATAAATAGGAAAGTGTTGGAGCATCGACACCAAGGATTGCGCCGTAAAGGTAGGTTTTATTTGGTTTACATGTTTCGGATGGCTAGGCCAACCATTCTCAGAACAATTTTACAGTATCATTTACAGAGCTAAGGTGCAAATTATGGTTCGCCATGTGACGTCATAGTAATTGTTAAGTAATCATGTGATATACAATTGTAAAGTTACAGTAGGAAAGTGTAGGAGAAAAATGAACAATCACACAGGCGTGAGAGATTCTATTAATCTATGCTACTGCTACACTTACATGTGTATAAAAGATAAGATTCTTTGCTTTCTGAAGTTGTCCTTCAGATTTGAAAAATTTGGTTTAGGTTCAGGTTTATTAGGCAAATGGATAATTGATGCATAGTAGCTCGAAACTCAAGTACAACACTACCGGTATATACTGCTACACTACAGTAGCTTGTGGAGGATGGTGCTTCAATTGTTTTGTTGTTACTGTAGTATGTTTTTAGTAAAGCTGTCTGATGTGTGTCCCCTGTCCCTGTCAGATTTAAGTGTGTAGTAACCTTTGTGTGAGCTTCCCAGTTTCCCAGAGTCTGTGAGGATTGTGGTGGTTTCCAGAGGTACACAGGTATGTCAAGCTCGTCGTCATCTGATAACGCAGGTGAGGGTACTGCTGATCTGATATCATCCTCAGCGTTTTCCTCCTCATCTGACATCTCTTCTGATTGCTCTAACATCGTAAAGAGAAATTTATCAAATCAAAATAAGAAATCACATGGGCCGTTTTCAGTTAAAGCTATTGAACCTGTCGTACCACAATTGTTCGTTAAATAAATAAGGTCGGACCTAGTAATCTGATGCTACTTTCAGACAAGCCTTGACAAAGCCTTGCAAGGCCTGCATAAACATTTGCAGGTCTGCCAGGATTTATATCCAAAATTGTTACATTTAAAAACGGACAAACCGGTTGTTCTGCATAAACAAAAAGGCTAATGATTAAATCAATAATCTGACTACAAGCTTTTCAGTAACAGTTATTACCTAATGGGATAATGTGTTTTAGGTCCAGTTGGTGAACTCCCTCATATGTATCCATGGTGACACTATACTGGTGGTCATCGTGAAGGTCAACAACCATTGCCTTGTACCACAGGTCATCGTCATATTGAGCAAGACAGCGACTTCCTAAGGTCAAAGCACTACAATGGCAAAGCACAAACTCATCCAAATATTTAGAGGATAAATAGTTGTTTCATTTCAGTGCAATATTGTTTGATCCGTTGGAAACCTCCATGTCAGTTATCAGCGTCCTAGCACAAATACTGAAGATCAAAGTATAGTGAATTTCAGCACCAGGTATGCAAAAACTTTTATCGAGAAATTTTGGCAAAAACAGATCAAAATCTTGCAAAAAAATAACCTTCTCCCACCCTATTTTGACTACTTTGCGTCAACACTTGGCCCCTAGGGAACCTAATGGCATCACACCAATATGCATGTATAATGTTTAAAACTCTTTGTACATACCTGTAATCTGGGTCTTGGAATTCCCTCAAATCATCCAATTCCACTATATGTCCATGTGAAAATCTGATAACCAAAAATAGAGAAACATTTCTAAGAACACATGTACTGAATTTTGTTTGTTTGTTTACAATCTGATATAAAGCTGATGTTGCTGAATGGCCTAGTGAGTAATTACTCTTTTAACTTATGTCCATTCATTCACTATCTCAAAAGTCTGTGACAATGAGATTTGAAATGGAGGGTTAACACAAGCAGCAATTAAGCAATTTGTTCATAAATTCTTGTCAATTCCAAGATAGTATTATTCTTTGTGTAAGATAATAAGATATTTTCAATAAGAAAATTGAAAAACCAAGTGATTAAGATATATTTTCAATAGAATTTTTTTTTTCATCAATCACTTACACATGCTTTTCTTAATTTTAGTTTATATTACAAAAAAATGGAGGTTAATGCTTTAACGTCTTGAGAAAACAAAATCATCAGACTAAGTTGTCAGTGTTAGTTTAAGTACTTGCCTGCATTTCTGATCGGAGAATTTACAGTTTCCCTCCAGGTGGTAAGTACACGGCAGCATGGACATGTGAGTAGGGTTGCAGAACATCACCGTCACCTGGGTGACAAGTACACATACATGACTTTACATCAGAGGACAGACACATGTACCAGGTGATGATCAAGAAATTCATCACCCATGTCATTTTCCCCAATCTATTTCAGTTACAATATTCAAATGAAATTTACAGCAAAAATGTCCACACATGTACTTCAAAAAGGTACATATTATTTTTCACACAAATGTAGAAAAGGAATTTTGTACATCTTTAACTTTGCTAAGCCTTGCAACATACTCATATCCACACCTATCCTAGGTATGAATGAAAATGTGTATGTGACATATGGTATTGATCCTTACTTTCCAGAGTGGAACTTACCACGGGGAATTACAAAATTTACAGTTTTTGGCAATGATTATCTTGAACATCAAACATGCCCATATTCAAACTTATCTAAGGTATGTCCAAGACAAACACATATATGGAGCTTCATCAAAATCTATTTAAGAAATATGACTGCTACAAGAGTGATGACAAGGAGTGTGATATACAGACAGGCTGATGATGGACAGACAGGCTGATGATGGACAGACAGATGGGGAAAAAATAGTAAGACTAGAAAATGTCTAAGACATAAATACCCCCGCTCATGGATGGGACGGGACGGACATGGGCAACACTATATGCCCCCCCATTTTATGGAGGAGCATAAACATATGATATGAAATAGACTATTAAGCACTTCCTGAGGAATGTAATTTATATTTTACTTGTGTGGCGGAATATTTAAATTTTTCAATTGTGATGGCACACTATTATATGTAAGTAATATTCAAGTATTTTGTTATACTTGTCAAATATATATATTAAGGTATTCTATGAGAAACCATTAAATATCCTTATAGCTTTGCAAAGCCTGTCAAGGCCTGTAGATGTATTTACAGGTGGATCACAGTAACACAAAATCACCACAAGTAAATGCCACACACTGAATAAAGGGAGATAACCAGACAAACATGCATACCTTTGGCATTAGATCTGTGGATGTAGCAGGTATCAATCCGGATATGATGGCGTTGTGGCAGCTGAGGGCTCCCCACTCGTGAACAAATGGAGCCCGACACTTCATTCCTATCATCTGTTTTAACTCTTCATCAGTCTGCTGGGGAAGGGCCACATGTCCTGGGGAGTCTGATGCTGTCTGTGTTGAGTTTTCATTAGGATCGCTCACATCCTCTGACAACATTGCCTTTAAGGAAGATAACAGGACTATGTTGCTATCAAACATCAATAAATCAAAGCTCATACCAGGAACATATCTCAGCAATATTACCAATACCATACATGAACCATACCTTGACAAATAAGGAATGTGACACTGTACCAATACCATACATGAACCAAACCCTGACAATTAAGGAATGTGACACTGTACCAATACCATACATGAACCAAACCCTGACAAATAAGGAATGTGACACTGTACCAATACCATACATGAACCAAACCCTGACAAATAAGGAATGTGACACTGTACCAATACCATACATGAACCAAACCCTGACAATTAAGGAATGTGACACTGTACCAATACCATACATGAACCAAACCCTGACAAATAAGGAATGTGACACTGTACCAATACCATACATGAACCAAACCCTGACAATTAAGGAATGTGACACTGTACCAATACCATACATGAACCAAACCCTGACAAATAAGGAATGTGACACTGTACCAATACCATACATGAACCAAACCCTGACAATTAAGGAATGTGACACTGTACCAATACCATACATGAACCAAACCCTGACAAATAAGGAATGTGACACTGTACCAATACCATACATGAACCAAACCCTGACAATTAAGGAATGTGACACTGTACCAATACCATACATGAACCAAACCCTGACAAATAAGGAATGTGACACTGTACCAATACCATACATGAACCAAACCCTGACAATTAAGGAATGTGACACTGTACCAATACCATACATGAACCAAACCCTGACAAATAAGGAATGTGACACTGTACCAATACCATACATGAACCAAACCCTGACAATTAAGGAATGTGACACTGTACCAATACCATACATGAACCAAACCCTGACAAATAAGGAATGTGACACTGTACCAATACCATACATGAACCAAACCCTGACAAATAAGGAATGTGACACTGTACCAATACCATACATGAACCAAACCTTGACAAATAAGGAATGTGACACTGTACCAATACCATACATGAACCAAACCCTGAAAATTAAGGAATGTGACATTGTATACTGCTTCAGTGTTGAAGAGTTAAGTTTTAAGGAACAAATTTACAGGGTTTTAAATTTTAGAAAACAACTTTAATAGCCTTGTTAAATAAATGAAGTAATGAATTAATAGCACAGAGTTCACTTTTCAAAGTATTTCACCTACAAAACATATTTTACTTGACAAGGATAATCAATTAACTTTATATGTTAGCAAGAGCTGCCAATATAAACCGCCCCTGATACTTAAGGTTTGACCTGCACCTAGATACCAGCAAACCAAAGTCCAAAAAGCTGTCAAATTTTGCATCTGTTTATGATAAATGTTACACAATAATATGTAGATGCTTTTTATCTGTTCACCATTATAGCTTTATGTTAAACGAATTCAAAATAGATCCTTATAGGTCTTAGAAATACACTTTCCATCAAGTTGTGGTTGTAGTTAATTACCACCATGAGCGTAGCCCAAATAAATTTCACTTTCAAACCTGTTGAAAAGAAAAGCTATTTACTTTAGAACAATGTTTAATATAAAGGTCCAACTCAAAAAGCCAAGCGCTTGACAGTAAAACTGGTGTTTTAAAGAATGTAAACATCTATAAAACTCACAATCAGGACCGGGTTTTACTAATGGTCGTAAGTCCACACGTAGACGTTAGACATAGACATATGCGTAAATTACGTCAAAAATCTGTTTTACTAAAGGTCGTAACTTTTAGTTGCGTGTAAAGTTACGTGTAAGTCTACGTCTGCCTCTGAACACACGCAAGTTCACACGTAAGGCTACGTCTAACCTTACGATTACATTCGGGGTTACGACTTTTCATAAAACTGACCTTACCCCCACGTAACTAAAATCGTAATTCGACTTATGTCTACGTTTGCGTCTGGACCTACGACATTTAGTAAAACTCAGTCCTGGACATTATTGGGCTTAATGACATAGTTACCTATCAACTTTGTATCATTAATAGTAGTATATAACTCTCTGTACCTGGAAAGCAGCATATTCTGAATCCAGATCATTGGAGCCGTGTGGAGTTTCTTCCCCAGTTACATGAGCGTCTTCTTCCAAAGATTTTAATATGATGCTTTTCTTCAGTGACAGCAGTGATTCTATTCAAAGCATTTATTTTCTTACATTACAAACATAACGAAATAAAAAAAAATAAGAGTTGTTAAAAGTACAACATGATGAAGTGAAGACGTTAAAATGACCAGTCTTTTTGTTCATTTAAAATCATTACAATTTTGTACTATCATATGAATTTTTGTTTTTATATCAAGCTACTTGATTAGGAATTTGAACCATGCATTGTACCTGTTATCCATATGCAAACTATCAATTATAATTTCATGTAGGTATATTCAAGATTTGGACATATACCAAGCTTAATGCCACAAATCAAAAATGGACAGATGAACTTCATTTACAAATTATATTAGTTTATTCATTTGTTTTTAAGAACTTAAATTTGATGAGTATGTTTCATATTTATGACATTTCATACTTTTACATTTTGCATTAAACTGTATAACACAAAATAAATCATTCATTATTATATTATGGCAATATTATTATTGAATTTATTGTATTATTAAACATGTGCAATGTCATGATATATACATGCAGTAAGTTTTAATTATTGCACATACAAAATCAATACCTTCAGTGAGATGAATGAGTTCTTTGAGATCGGACTGCAACTTCAGTAAATCAGCATTTTCTCCCGAAGCACACAAGGCCTGGTCTACTTGGGAAAGCTATATAGAAATACATGCAAATAAATTAATCTACATAAATGCAGTACAGATAAATGTGCTAATGCTGAACTTGCAGGCATGTATATACAAGTTAGGATATGTTACTGAATCAGTTATCAATATCGTATAATTACTATACAGTAGATCTCGACTCACAATTTTTTTTCAGTGTAGCTGAACTATTCAAGACATTTTAATGTTTGTGTAAAATGAGAGGAAAACTGCATAGCCACACCCGGGTTCGAACCTGGGTCCCCCCAAACTCTAGATGGACACTATTCCGGTTCAAATGCAATTGAGCTACCTGGTCGCCGACGAACAACCTGTGGCTAGTCAAACTCCGCTACATTCCTCCCTCCTTTTTCTAAGTCTTCGCCCTCGAAGACACAACTGTTTACAACCCAGGTTCGGGTATCCCCTTGTCAAGCATACATGTGCACCCAATGCTTGAAACAAGAGTTGGTCACAGGCACCACTGTAACAGGAGAGGAAAAATGCACAGCCTGGAGTCACCCAGGGAACTGTCTTAGATCTTAATCAACGACTTGCCATCATCAGTCTCATCAACTACATGACTTTTCGCAGATGACAGACTTTCAGACAGCCTGATGTACAGGAGGATCAAGTCGCCAGAGGACCAGGACATCCTACAGAGAGACCTCAACAAGCTTCAACATTGGGAGGACCAATGGATAATGCAGTTCAACACGGATAAGTGTGAAGTGCTGCGGGTTACAAACTGGAAATCCCCACTGCTTGTTGATTACTCGATCCATGGCCAGGTATGTACTGAACACGTCGACTCTGCAAAATACCTCGGCTGGACATTTCACAAGTCTCAGCTAGGACATGCACATAGACAAGATCACCAAAAAGGCTGACTCAACCTTGGCTTTCCTAGGCAGAAACACCAGCCGATGCCCAACCAACATCAAGGCGCAGTGCTACTCCACGCTAGTGTGACCCACAATCGAATACACCTCTAGCGTTTGGAGCCCAGCTAAGAAGGAGAACATCACCAAAATCGAGGCCATGCAGCGTAGGGCAGCTAGCTTCGCTACTAGAGATTAAGTATACCAGCGCATAAGCAGTGTAACATCTATGCTACAGCAACTCCAGTGGCAGTCACTCCAGACCCGCCGGGTAACAACCCAAGTCGTCATGCTATATAGGATAGTCCATAACCTTGTGGACACCCCAGCAGATAGCTACCTACAGAAGACATCACTGCAGACCTTGTGCCATACACTAGGTCTACAAGACCTCCTCTTCCTCACAGCCATCAGGCTATGTAACAGATTGCCAGGACGAGCGATGGAGGCCGAGAGCCTGAACAGCTTTAATAAGCCTTTAAGACCCAGCTGTCCAGGGCCACCGAACAGTAGACGACTCTATGTTTTTAACATTGTATCCATTTTAGCGTACACTGTACATAGACGCTCACCTCACGCGGAGTGCGAAATTATTTTATTGGTGTTAGACTGAACCGGAAGAAGAAGAACTTACTTGACTTTTATAAAGTTCCAAAGAAGATTCAATGCTGCTTTCATCCATTATTTACGACGCGTTCCTTGGGGAGATGAATTATTTTAAGTTCTAAGCTTGTTTTCCAATCCCTTTGTTATCATATGTATGCAATCAGCATGTTTGAATATTGAATAATTACGATGTAAACAAGGCCTAAACTAACCGACCCGTTAAAAAGTTGTATTTTACATGGGCGCCGCCATATTGACAAAACTAGCAATTACTCTGTTATATGATTAGTTTCGCATTTCAGTCGGGGATCTGCTAAAGATGTGATTTCCAGGTAAATAGTCATGAATAATATGTATAGTCCAGTGTTAGGACAATCACTACCCAAAGTTGTCATTTCTTACACTCACTCACTCACAATATTTCAATATATAATTTCATATTGTAAATTTTATTGTTATTATTGACTAAAAATTGAAATGTTGTCAGTGCAAACGAGATTCAAAGAACATCACAACAAGATACAAGAAGCTTTATTTAACGTCGACTATGGTGAACATTTTAGCGTAAGCTCTCATCAGCTTGTATTTGGACAAACATGATAATATAAATAACAGTAAATATGATACAAGCTAAGACAAACACAATAGATGAAATACAACAAATATCACATGAGCATATATATATTACCATTAAAATGTTAGTTACTCCTATACTAGCCTATAGTATAATTGAGCGTGTATATATAAATATTTTAAATCATACATAAACCATTATAACAAACAAGTATTTACAATAAAATATAATGTAAAAGCTTGATTCATTGTAAATAGTTTAATCCCTGCGCAACCGGAGTCCGTTGCTGGCAGGCTATTCTGCTAGCAACGTATATATACGTATCAAGTCAGAAGAGGAGATTTACACGTCTCCACAAGCTCAAGCTTCCGATCGACGTTCAACAACAACAAATTATACTTCAGCACGTGTTGCATCAAGTGTCCAAGGGTTGGGGAGCCCTCTACCAGCGAGGTCTGCTTAAAGTTTTAACTTTAAGTACTGTATGTGATGAAATTGATATGTATATCTTTCTTAAACTACTGTGATGTGCGCATTAAGACTGGACTTGTATGCTTAAAATTTAACAGAATCAAATTGAGAAAAAAATATGTATTGAACACATATTTTGTAAAATATAACTAGATCTAGTACTGGTAAGATTGTGGTAAGATTTGAAAGCACTAAAATTCATGAAAATATTTAAAAAGTTAAAAAGTAGCCCATAATTTATCACAGATTTCAGGTTATTTTTTCGGTACAGTACTATGTACATGACAGGATAGAACGTCCAGACAGGGTAGACAAGTTTGCAAGGTGTGTTACATTACACACATGGAACACTTACAGCTGAGTCCGTCCCACACATGGAGCTGTCTACGGAAATCCTTATAGTTATCAACCTTTCTTAGGTCGTTGGGCAGACAGTTCCAGATTTGTCTCAAATGTTTTTTATAACTATTCGAGGCGGGCGAAGAAGCTTCAAATCGACGCTGGTCATGTTGCGTTCATAGCCTTATGGATGCAATTTCTTCTGGTAATGCTCAATGAGGAACTTGCAATGGAAATGTAAATATATAAGGATTTTGACGGCGTAGACGGCAGTATGAACGCAGTCAGCAACGAATTCTAAATAAAGTATTTTCTGCATAAAAGTGAACGCTCAATGAGATTCTACTGAATGCAGTTAAAATTTATAAAATCAACCACTAGACCAGGAGAACATTCTTGTTGCAAGTTTTGAATTGTACACATGTACATACATAGGATCACGGTCGCCTAGCACCGCACCAGACGGAACAATCGGTAGAGCAGCGGACTGGGAAATCGAAGCTGGGGGTCGCTGGTGCGAACTCTAGCTCTCTTTCCTCTTACATTCTTTATTACAACAGTAGTCATATATATGTATGTGTGTGTGTATGTGTGTGTGGGGGGGATATATGTGTGGGGGAATATGCGTGTGTGGGGGGATAAATGTATGTGTGTGTGGGGATATATGTGTGGGGGGGGTATATGTGTGTGGGATATATGTATGTGTGTGGGGGGGGGGTATGTGTGTGTGTGTGTGTGTGAGGGGGATATGTGTGTGGGGGATATATGTGTTTATGTGTGTGTGGGGGGGTATATATATGTGTGTGTGTGGGGGGGGGGGTATGTGTGTGTGTGTGGTTGGAACATTGTGTTAAACATGTTTTGTACAGCAAATGGATTACTAAAGAATTAATGATGTTAAGTTTAAATGACTAAAACGTATATGTAGTAATTAACGTTCTTAAACTAAAAGATATAAAAAACGTAGAGAAATTACTATCGAAAAAATAGGTATTGCTATACACGGTAAATGTTTTGGCCCAGATGGTTTTACTACAGAATTTTACATCAAAATTAGTTATAGATACAAATGTTATATGTTAAAATCATTAGGGATATGTGGATCAGATGTGTCATTGGGATCTACTAGTTACGTAAAGGAAACAAACTTTGCATTTTACTTATATTTTTCCATCATGGAACACACACACTGGATTTAATAAAGTTTTGCACATATCTAAAAATATTGTGTTAAGGTCCACGGAAAATAGTGAATTGCCAAACAAAAGTATTTAAAACTTTACGCAATATTCAAATTATTTAAATTTTGAACCCGAATTCGTATTTTCGTTTAAATAGGTGTGATTTGTTGTAGGACTATAATGTGTTTAATAATTATTACGACGTGGTCATTAAAGCCAGATAACAACTAAACATCGTGCATTGCTAAAATGGTAACCATATGCTTTAGTATGTTAATGCTAGTACCAAACAATCTTTGTAATTGTCCTTAAAACGTCCACATTTTATCCTAAAAGATAAATGGATTTCACGTCTCTCGGTTGTCCAGACGAAGTTTGAAGTTGGTGTAGAAATGACGCTCTCCCTCTATTTCCAAGATGAACGTAGCCCACATTTACAGGTAGCTACGCCTTTAAAATTTGGTAATAGAAAAGGTATGCCAAAAATGAATAACACTGTCTCATGCATGTGTTTCGTCGTTTTAGGACTCATCGGCAACGATGCTAACTCTTAGGGACGGCCAAAAAGTTGGAAATTCAAATTGTCTAAAGTATAGTTGGTAGAAGGGCAGGTACGTAAAAGTAAAACCCCATGCTATCAAAGAAAAGTCTTGAAATATTGGCAAATCGTAATGACCTATAAAAAAATGAAATCCGAAAAATGGTCAGTTAACCAATTTTTGGAATCTGATTATGAAAATGAGTACAATTGTTTGGATTCAGAGCATAAGACATTACACCATAAATGCATTCTGTGGTATAGTGGTGGCTAGTTAATTTATATTTAAGTGAATGCCATTTACAAACGAGAAAGTTAATTACAGTCGGTAGTAACGACCATAGCACGCATGTCTCCAAAGAGATTTTATTTCATATTACACACGAAAACATAATATCAATTAATAAAGAATGCTGTACGAAAACATTTAATCTTTTGTTTTTAACGACAGTCCTTCGTTGACAAAAACAAAATATGCCTTAATCTGTGTTGTCGTCTCACATACACACAACAATACTAACACCATTTAGAGAGCACCTGCCGACTCTTAAAACATTAATTTTATCACATGACACATTCACGAACAACATTTCATCACGTTTAACAGTGACTTCATTATAAAGTTAATTACTTATGGAGCAAATGGCACTAAAAAAAATAACTTTTAATGTGGAAAGATATATTACTGTTTATAATGGATATCACACGACCGGAAAAAAGCATAAGTGTGAACAAAACCGCAATTCAAATGCAAAATCGACGAAAATCTAAAAAACAAAAATGCATACAAAGTTAATATTTACACGGATACCGTTGTGAAAATACCAAGATAATCCGATCAAATGTTCCAAAAGGGAAAGCGCTTTTTGCTTCATCGACAACTGTAGGTCAAATACCCAAGTAATGTCACGTCCTCTAAACGAAAAACCAGTTAAGTCACAACAAAACAACAAGGAACGCTAACGAGCATCACCAAAAACTTCGATATTAATCTCGTACAAGGAAATAGAACAATTCCCGATGAGATCATGATACCGACCAGAAAACAAAGCAATTGCCTTTTCTCAATCGTCATCTCTGGTGGCCCTATGTTGTAAGCCACCGATATATGTCCATCAGCAGTCGACATCTATTACGTCAATCCTTGATATTTTGAGCAATCTATTAAATACCGAAACAACTGTGGCATATAAACATGTTTACCGGGGATCCAAGGATGTAACTATCAATAAAGGGGAAATTCAAGGTAAGAAATTCGTGTTACATAATGCCTGATAAACAAGAATTAAGGGTCAATTTTATATACATGCAGATTAATGCATACACACTTTAAATTGTTGTTATAGGAAAGAACAAATTCTTCAATAGAAGCCATTGATTTTCAAGTGTCAAGCCCAAGATATCACAAAATAAATTTATTCAATGTAATCCATTTCAAAATTTTAGATATTGAAAAGAATCCTTTCAGTCGGTAAATATTTTTCAATTAAAACATGATATTCCAAGCATTACAAAGAAAAAGAACTTCAAACGTTCAATTTTTATTTATTCTTAGAAAATTAGTACTTACTCTGGTTGTCGCACTCTCTGTCGTTTAAAAACTCATTGCATTTTTTGTTCTTTTATAATTTTAACTGTAATTAAAATAAGTAGATATGATAAGTTACTTGCATAATGCGTCGTCCGGTGATAGAAACTTTAACAATATGTTTTAACTATAATGTATGTGAATTATGATTATTTTGTGGTATAGTCATGTGAATTGCAATGTATAATGTGGAACGATCATATGAATGAAAAATTTACAAATTTGGATACTAAGATTAATTACCAAGTACTGATGTTCCGGGTAAAATGAAACACAGAAAGGAACAGTTACTATATGTGTCGGGTATATAAGGACATACTCAGAATTAAATTCATGTGCAAATATATTAATAAAAAAGCTTACCTGCATAAAACTGTACATATTTTAGTGTTTTACATGTTTTTATTAGGATTTTGAGGGGACAAAGAACAGTAAGTATTAACAGTAGCACCAGGAATATTGTAACAAAATAGACGGAAATCTGTTATTAAATGATTAAAAAGAGTTCAAATTCATTGTGCACAATAGAAAAAGAACATGCATTAATATTCAGATGACATATAATATATACATGTAACGTACTAAGAATGAAGTAACAACTTATAGTGTAACATTATTTTTTATGATGGTCACATACTGCTTTAGGCAGACAACTGTCTATTACGACTCATACAAATAACATACTGCAGGTAAGTTTATGTATATACACTCCCGTAACGAGATGTACTGGAAATAGTACACTAAGGACTTTCACATAAAAAAGTACCATAGTACATATGTGGTTATGTCTTATTACATATCTTCCATACCTTTTATCAGATATTTACAACCACTGTGCATTGCAAATGACAAGCCATTATCTTATCACTTTCTTTAACCCTTTCACCCCTATGTAACTTTAGTAAACTCAACCCTGCATTGATATGGGTAAGTCAATTATGGTCTACAGTGGTGAAAGGGTTTACGGCACTGCCAGTTCTGTATACAGTTCTGGATATACTTACCTGTCTGCGGTGTGGTACTGCCGACGGGGAGGCGTGGTCTAGGAATCAGGACGGTACATATTCTATTGTCCTGACAGACCGCTAGCATTGATCCATGAGACGACATCTGCTCAAAATGGGGAAGAGTGTTTTCGTAAGTATATCTTTAATCAGTTACACTTATTTTCTCTCTTATTTTTAAAATTTCAAACATTCATTGATGTAATGATAGTATTGTAATTGTTTACCTCAGCAACGTACCCCGCATGCACCATTCTAAAAAAAAATGCATTAACTTAATTTTTTTTACAATAGAACTGAACAAACTCGACCTGAAATGTGTGCGCGCTTACGTATACTAGACCGAAATACAAAAATATCACCTAGGGGAATTACTTGAAATCATACAACTTTGTATTCATAATAATTTAAGACACTAAATTATAACACTTAAGATTTTCATTTAGCATGTTTCATGCAAAAATCTAAACATTAAACGTCGCCGTCAAAGTAATAGATTTCCCCCCACAAAACGTCTATAATAACCATTTCTATACAATAAGCACTTTTGCAAAGCAAAAAAAAATATATTCGAAAGCATTTCAGAATTCTTTATAATAATCCACTAATGATCAAATTAAAGACGTTGTATCTAATCTGTTAGAATTCGATAACACGCTTAAATTTTAGTCCGTTATAATAATTTCTTTTACAGTATAATGATGTTGGAATTATTTGTCTCCAATTGCTTGAATAACATGTATGTTGCTGCTGTGCATATGCTACTCGTTGATGAACACTAGTGGTACAAATACACTTCCAACAGATGCAGAAAGACAAACAATTTTTTAGAATTGAATTTTCTCCAATCTCTGTATTATTATTATTTTTGTCACGCTGTTAATATAAATTGGTAACAATTGATTTACTAATGCACTGTAATTCCAACGTGGTTTTACAATACTATTCGGCAAATACACTTTTATATATATATGCATCTTCGCTAGCCAAGTGTTCGCTTCGTATACACTTATTGGAGTGTATACGAAGCGAACACTTGACTAGCGAAGATGAAATATATGAAAAAGCATTACAGTTATATTTTTTCCAGTTTGAAATTTTGGAGATAAGCTCCAGATTGGTATTAATGATACTTAAGTAGTAGAAACTGGTTTTGGATGTATGCTGGGCCTATGATAAATAGGTGTTTTAAAGCTAACAGTAAGTAGAACATCCTTCATCTGTCAAGCTATTTCTAGTATTTCTTCTATTTACAAAAATGGTAAGTAACAGTAACTGACATATTATGTTTAGCCTGTACACATCACGCCGTAGATAAACCATGACATCCCTCATTTTAAAGTAGACCCGCGCTATAAGACCTTGATAACTGCACTACCCATCGGGATGGGATTTCGAAATGTTTCACTGTTTCAAAACGCAAAGATATTGCTATGTATACTGTACTATTCATTTTTTTCTAAATTAATGTACAACAACAAGAAAAGTATTTGGTATAAAGCTTGAAAAAACCAAAAAATCAGAAGAAATACATTTTCATTGTTTGCGTAATTATATATTTCCACTTTTTTTGATCTAAATAAAATAAAACATAAAACACGTTTAAGAACTGTTTTCAGCATTTTCATCATATATTTGGCTTGGAATCTTGATATAAGAACTAACATAATTTGAATAGATGCGTTCAGTGAACAAAAAAAGACAACTTAGTCAAGGTAACCTATCTGAAAGGCTCCGATATACGCTGTAGATGTTTAACGGTCCTGCTCATTACCAGATTTCTAGCTATGAAAAAAAAAATCACTGTGTCTTATATTGTTGTTGACCTCCTCACTTTCCTGGACTTGACGCGAGATATCGCCTGAAGTTGTTTGGTGTCTCCTCGATTCCTTTTGCTGTTTTTTTTGTATCGGCCTAATGTCCGCATTTGGTCCTTGTGTGTTAACCTTAACAAGAATTGTCCTTTCGTGTTGGTGTGTTGACGCTGTGATATATCATGTCAATGTGTAATCTCGATGTGTAATATCCGTGTCCTGGTATGTTGACGCTGTGGTATGTTGTTTCCTTCAAACTTTTTTCGTGATTTATTAGCATGGTCATTACCGCAGACAAGTTGTTCTGATAATATGAATGAAAATTATTTATTTCAACCGTTATTTTGCCGACCTGTGATGTGATGTTTTTATTGATAAAGCGATACACAAACCCAAAAACATTTCTTGTTTCTTCATAACATATTATAGAATTGTCATGTCAGAACATGCTAACACACATGTACTATACCACTTTTATTGCTCGGCAGGTGTCCCAAAACTGCATGGATCCATCAATTATACATATGTATGCACTTTGTTTCGTCTTATATCCAGACAATCCTCGAGTCTATGATCGATTGTATACATCTAGGTCAACTCTATCAGAAACCATTAGCATGCTGCATATTTATAGATTAGGTGGCGAGGTCACACTCTTACTATTTACTATATCAAATACACAATACTTTCCTTGATATGACTTGATGTATCATGACAGGTGCTTCGTATGGCTAAGGCAATTATCACACCTTTGTTTCTAATAAAAGCCATTCTGCACCTGTGATGCCAGTGTAGTTTGTCATAGGTAAGGCTTAGTCTCCTCCCCTCCCTCCCCAACAAGAAGTTAGTCGATTCGGTTTATTTCTTGTGATTTATTATAAATAACACTTTATATATTTGTTTAAAAAAAATATAAACTTTGAAACTCTTATTTCAGCCCATGGATTGATATCAAGGTCTAGGGATAATAGCACAATTGCATTTTTTGTAAACCTGAATTCGGATTAGCCGAATATTATAAACAGTTTCGCCTCCTTCCTCGCTCAATCTGATGTCATTTGATTTAGTTTTGGGTGTTAATGATATAATTTTGAAGTCATCGACTTTATCGATTGTTTCATATGAGATATTATTCATTTTACATATTTGTTTAAGAAATAAATTCTTTCTTAACATTCTTATCTACTTGCAAAAACAACAAGCAAAAAAACAACTTATTCAAAACCGAAAGAAGATAAATGTGTAGCCATCCCTTGAATTAATATCAAAGTCTCGGGATGATAGTATATTATCGAAATACATGTAGTCACAAATCAAAGGCCTGACCCTTCATGTCCTGGTTTTGTAGAATATGAATTCGGATATTTTGTGGTCCCAGAGGAGCCTATTAACCACTGGTATTGGGATGCAAAATCCAACGATAAATATTTTTAATAACGCATTGCAAATTCATATATTATTTACTAGGTATACTTTACATGCATTTAGATTAGTTTATGTAACTTGGTATCATCGGTGACGAGTTGACATACTTTAATAACAATTTAATAATATAATCTAACCTTTAAAGAATAAAATGTGAAGTTTTAAGATAATGTTTTAAAAAATCTGTTCATCACTCGCATTTTACACAGCAATTTACCACAGGTAGTGAATACAATCTCATGCATACGGAACATTATAGTTGGGTTTTTTTTTCTTCGTTCTGGGTAAGCTCTTCCTATTAATTGTGCTGTCGGCTTAATAGGTGGGCTGTGCTTATTTTTGTCATGAACCATTCATTCATCGTACGACTTTGCTGTCCTAAATTGCTGATATAATAAAACGATATACGAACACCGATATATCAAAAAAACTTGGCTACATTCAGAGCAAAATATTTACAACAAACAAATCATTTTAGCAGTAGATACACTACAGTTTAATGAAATATAAGTTTCTGTGAAAAAATATTGAAAGCATCTAATACCTATGACATAAACCCTATTATTCTTGTTCTCAAATCAAATAGTACGCGTATCAATTAGATCATTGGGTCGCAATTCCATTTGTTTTCAAACATTAAATTTATCGTTACATGAGCCATAATCTAAATCTACGATATACATGAAAGGGCCCAGCATTGTACTTATTGTTAATCGATGCTATTTCCGCTAATAAGATAAATATAATTCAAAACCAAAACATTTAAAGCTGCCTTATTTGATACTATCATCACATGTTTCTGCATATTCCTTTTGATCTATGGTAATACGCCTCTGCATGAAAGGTATATTAATTACGGTCATTATACATCTGTCATATGACTCCTATCATCATGTCACGATGTCCATATGCTACGTTCGTATATCTCCGTGTTACCAGCTCGTGTGTTTTATCATGCTTCTTGTGCCTTAAGACGTTTGTCGCTAATGAAATGTCAGAAAAAGAAGAACGAATAATACATTGCTGTCGTGATTATTATGACAGAGATAATAATTATCCCCCGTGACGGGAGCGTGTCCCCAATTAATTTCCAAGTGAAATTATACACACACATGCACAAACTAAGCGCAAGTTGTATATTATTTCATAATGTTATAATTATGTTGTTTTTTTTGTTTTTTTTTAATTGTTGTTGACTTTATGGTTATGTGAGAAAGAAATATTAACCAAGAGGAAATCTCGTGGTGAATATTACTTTCTGTCCAAAGATCAACCCAATTTACAGAAAAAAAGCATTCTTAATTGTTATATTAGATTAGAAATTATGTTGTTTTTGTCATTTAACAAAGACATTAAGAAAAAGTACTGCATTTGGCAATGAGCCTTAATTGTGACGTTACTGACCTATTTTTTCTCAAATAGTAACACGTTCACGTGATATTTACATGAGTATGATCCGACCGAGAAGGAGAAGTAAAAATCATCTAATATATAATGTTATATTTTATAACTACTATACCCAACTATTTGCTATGGTGTGAGCTATTACATACGACTCTAAGGTTTCAGAACTAAATTGTTGTATGGTGAGAGTAATTGAATTTACTCTGAGATAAAGTCGCAGTTTCCCAGCATTACAGTTTATTTGTTAAAATCATATAATTTTTTATGTGAATTTGAATTTTCCTGTAAGTCTTTACGTGTAGGAGTTGTCGTTATTTTTTCCATCTAAATAATAAGTGCATTAGGATGACACTCTTGTTAAATTAAAGGTTTGTTTTCTTCAGTAATTCATTCTTTAACTTACATTTGGGTATATCACTTAATCTTTTTTTCTCAAGTAATTTACAACATGTATGTTCTATTTTAATCATGTTTGATGTTTACCAGTTTTATTCTCAAACAACAAAGATTCAAAAAAAAAGAAAAATTTCAGACCAATTCATCGTGATATCTTTTCGGAATTGCGTTCATCGTCGTATATACTTTTTTTACATGAAAGATATAGAAATGTTCTATAGAGAAATTTACTCATTTGTATATTGCCTTTACATTGGTTTGTTTTATTTTGTTCCACAGCTACTATTAGTGGTAGTCGTGGTGGTTTCACAGGCTCAGTCGCAAAGTCTATCAGCACGATCGGGTCGTCTACAGGGGCAAAGTAGGCGACCGAATGGCCCAAGGCTTCAACAGGGCAGTATTGTAAGAGCCGCTTCTTCCGGTGCGCGGAAGCCATCTGGTGCCGAAGTAAATGTCAAACCAAATATCAAACCAAATATCAACCCAAATGCCACACCAAGTGCCAATCTAAGTACCAGACAAGGAGCTAAAGCACAGCCCCGTAGACCAAAGCTCACAGCAGGGAAAGCCCAACTTTCAGCTTCTGCCGGCTCCTTCGGATTCACCAAGGAAAAATGCGTTAGTATTACTACATGTTTACTGTAATACAAAATAACGAATACGATGGTTAGATGATCTGTTAGAGGACATTGCAAATGAAATGTCATCCTACGTGGTATAACCGTAAACGTTACAAGTCAGTGCATACGCTCTTCCATCAACAAAACAACTGCAATTGTAAAAACATATTTAAAATCACAATTCGTTAAAACGGTAAGCTGTTTAATATCTTCATATGTCTTTTAGAAGGGAAACTGCAACTTCCCGGCAGAGGTGTGTGTAAAGAAAGCTAAGTGTGGAGGACCATCATGTTTCTTTTGTGCAGGTAAAATTAGCACCCAAATCTGGTCTTCTATCCGTTTGTCTAGTTAAAAGCCCCTCCGGAAATTTGGGAAATTTAAGTTTTAGTTCTTTAGAAAAAATTGGTATTACACTATTATCATCACTGATAAGCACAAAAAAGCGGTTATGTATCACAAGCTCTTAGCTTGTGTTTTAATATATAATAATATTTAATTGGTGTGCATACCGAATAAATGTGAGATGAATAACTTTAAAAAATGCAATGACATATGCTTCTCGCAAGCTATTACTATTTGCTTGTGTTAAAAATGTTAATTGAATTCCAGGAAGTATTGCTTTTCTTGTTTTACTAACATGTTGTCGTTCTTCGAGTGTTTTCCAACTAATTGATATACATGTATTTTAAATTTTCAAAGTATTCTTCTGCTTGTATAACTCTTATACCATACGTCTATAATGAGAACAAAGTAGCATTACTGATATTCTGGTATTTCTATTGCATATTACTCATAAATATGATACTCTGATAACTTTACTGATATCCTAGAATCACTATCGCATGATACTGATTAATTGAATACCATATATTGCATTCAACATGCATTGCGCGTTACAGGTTTAGTGAAATGTAAGATGATTGACTGAAAACATCGTTGAGTCTCTTTCATGTTTCCACTTCGCTAGAAACTAAAAGTCTTCCAAAGTTTATTGAGAAGAAACCCAAACCGTCGCCCACTCCTCCTTCGACGAATTTTGGGTTTGGCGGCATGGACATGAATAACTTGGGAATGTTAGGCATGCAACAACAACAACAACAACAACAGCCGACGGATTTCTTCTCGGATATTTTCGGATTAGGTAAGCTTACGAGAAGAATTAAAACGTTACATATTGCATGTCAGGTCATTTTATGAAATATTGTCCTTTCCTCCTTTTTTAAGATTGCAAATGTTCTGTATACAGATGCAAAGTGAATTAAGACCGAAATTCAAACTTTATTTAATCTTAATATATTGGCAATCTTTAAATAAAATTTGACATGTCTTGTTTTATAGGTCCAAGCAATGGAGGGGGATTCGATATGTTGTAAGTAATGCCACCGATGTTTTTAACTATTCCTGATAAAATATAATATTAACCAGACTCATCTCCCTCGGCAGTAGATATCATTCGTAGAAGTTACCTATGAAATAATTGATTTTTTTTTCATTTTCTTTTAAATCCATATATTCATCATGCTGTACTTTAATGTCTATTTCTTAAAAGAAATAAAAATTCCTAAAACCACAAGTTCAGTTCAGCGTAACATCATATATTAAAGGGAATGAAACCTGTTAACCGTAAGCTTAAGTATGGTTTCTTACGCGGCAATCCAGTGTTCTTACGTTATCGTAAATCATTCATGTCCCACATAATCCATGATTGCTTCCATTTAGACGCTTGTAATCAATCGAATTTAGTGTAGAATGTTTAAAAAAAATGTCAATATTCATTAGATTTTAGCGACTGTTATATCCGTATTCTTTAGATTAAAGTGATTGTACAAGACACTATAATCTAAAGGATATGGATATAACGGATATCCATATTGATTAGACTATAGGTTTGTTATAAAGTGTTTCGTGTTGAAAATATAACAAATAAATACCTACTTTTTACCACTAGCTACCATTTTACAATAATATCTTTAAAATTTTCAAAACCATGAGTATAGCTACTTTGCGAATTTACTGCAGAAAACCTGAAAAGTACAAACTCTGAGGGTAAGGAAAGACATTTTCAATGATTTGATATTAATTTCAGATAACGTGTTAAACTTATTTATTCTTGAATTATGCCGAGGGATCAGAAACACGAAACAAATATGTTTGTTTGCATCACCTGTAACTTTGAGGAAGCTTTATTGATGTTGCATACCATACAGTGGAACATACACAACACTATGCTCCATTTCATCCTGCTATTCCAAATATGTTCATACGGTGGGGAACATATATACCGGGTACTGGCTTATTTAGATCCTCAGTATAGTCAACCACCACGTCATTGTCTCGTTAGGTATGGAAATCATCACTATATAACACCATAGGCTTTGGGCATTAAGCTTTTATATCAAATGCACTAACTTTCATTGTAATATCCCTTACTTGATTTATTGCGAGATTTTAATAGAAAAACATATATTCTAATAATCATAAATAAATTCATAATACCATGTATTACTACTCTTTTTTAAATTGAGAGTATTTGTCATTGTCTCATTAAATACGGAAATCATCACTATATAACACCATAGGCTTTGGACATTAAGCTTTTATATCAAATGCATTAACTTTCATTGTAATATCCCTTAGTTGATTTGTTGCGAGATTTTAAAAGAAAAAAATATATTCTAATAATCATAAATACATTCATAATACCATGTATTACTACTATGTTTAACAATTGAAGTTAATTTACAGTTATGCTTCATTCAAAGGAGAAAAAAATCAGACTTAATATAATTACATGACAAAACAGAATATTTTGGATTGTGGCATTATTTGAAGTTATTTCATTTATCAGCGGAACAGGACAGACACAAATGGGAAACCAACAAGTTTCGTCAGGATTTCCGAATAGTCTTTTGTAAGTAATGTGCTTATTGCTAGCATTGACTAAATAACTGACACTAATTTCCTGATTGATATCTATTACAGACGCTGATTGATACTGAAGAAAGAACCGTTATATCAATTTATTATAATTAGATGATTAGAATAATAAGGATATGTTTCTCCCATAACTACTATGTGTTTTCTCACTACCAAGCCATCAAAAAACAAACAATAGATTTGTTAAATATGTCAAAAGCCACGTTGGGAACATGTTGGAAGCATTGTTTTTATTTATCATATTTGTAATGACCTGCAAATGACTGTGATCACGCTTAGAAGCAATGCCAACGTCACACTCTTAAATGTCTTTGTTGTTGCGACGCCATGAATTTCAGTAAATCTATCGTGTGTGAATACAGACATTTCCAACATAGTAAGAATGCTATGGGAGAAACAAGTCCCATGATGGTTGGTTACAATGTTTAACACTCATGAGCTACAGCAAAATGACAATTATCCCTCGCGTGTTGTTGAACGTCCGTCTGTCCTTTGATCCAGTAAAATAGTCTGGTATCACATTTTCTGATCATGAAAAGTCTTGATGAAGATGACAAGAGTTCATACCGTACTAGTCACCGAAACGTCACATAGAAACACTTATTGGTTGTCTAACAAGATTTTTTTCATAATAATTCATACTTACCAACCTGAAGAAAATGTTTAGAAAATCAATAATATTGATATTCAATTTATTTGTTAAATAACTTTTACTATCCGATTATTTGTTATGGACCTACCTAGCTCCACAAATCCGCTAACATCCATCCCGGTAGCTGGGTACCCGTCTTTTCACCAAATGGATTTTTTAAATTCGTTGTAAGTAAATTATATATACGCAAAGTTTCTGTTTTAAGTTACGTTAACAAGATTCAAGTGAATTCAGTGAGTTAAATCGTAAATTGCATTGGAAAGTAAAACAAAAATGATTGTATATGATGATAAGTGGAATCGTACACGTTGTATAGCGAACAGGCCAGTTGATAAATGATACGTTTGTATGTCGTGGGGATTATTGAGTTCCGTTTATGACTTGAAGAGAATTTATTTTCTGGGCAATATATCGGCAGCAGCAAATATCAAAATACACTAGTGTAAGTAATTTGGCAGTAATAATAGCTGTGTCAAAAACGAATATTACTGAGTTATTTTTCAACAACATAATCACTAATATCACATTGCGCTTCTGTATGGCCATTGCTTATTGTACTTTTAAAAGACTGGTTGAGTATAGGTATATGCAATATCATAATCATTAAAATAAACACTTCAATGACGAAAACTTTGATTTTGATTTTAAACAGTAGTAAGGTACTAATCTCGACAACTGATTTTAGAATTATTTGAAAATAACATTTAACGTTTCAAACAATAGCTCTGGAAACTCCCAATCTTCAAGTGGACCAAGTATTAACTCTCCTTCTTTATTGTAAGTATATCGTTTGGAGCAGCAAGAAAAATACATGATATCCTAGTCATATCTGCGCACAAAACTTTTTATCGACGCTTATTATCAAACAGTATGAGATATATTTGGGGTTCCCGAGTAGTAAATTATGCTAATTTGTTCACACTTTCTATGTGAGTACCAACATAATTTATGGTACTACACCTGTCACTGAAATGTTGTATTTATGATCTTTATGTGTTGTCTATATGAGGACACTGAATGGTTGAATGCACACGCGCCTCTTTATCTGCATATTAGTGTATAGCTGTACAATTGTTTGATCAAAGTATCGGAAAGTCACTGTAGTGTAGCATAGGGGTATAGGCAAAAACGGCGGACAGTACGAAAGAAAAAAACATTTTTCCTTTTGTATAGATTATCGATAGTAAATGCATAAATATTATGCAGTTTAATATTAAAAACCAACATCGCACAGTAAATACCATACACATGCTATATACAGTATACACAGATTTGTTATAATGTTAAACAAATATACAGATATCATACAGTTAAACACTATAAATGTATATCAATAGTGAAACACCATACAAAGATCGTTACAATTAAACATTTCACATATATAGCAAATACAATACAAATATATCATACAGTTGAACACCGTATCCATGTACCATACAATAAAACACCATGCACTGGCATCATAAAGTTAAACGTCATGCACCGATATCATATTTACACACTTTATACAGACATAGAGCTAGAAAACTTTTACTAAAATAATTTCGAATTTTAATAGATACTTTGTAGATGATAAATAAAAATGAAATATTTAGTGTCAAGGTGATAATGGTTATATATGTATAGTTATATAAGTGACGATTCGCGGTTATATAGGTGACAATTCACGGTTATATAATTATACAGGTGACAATTCACGGTTATATAATTATACAGGTGACAATTTACGGTTATATAACTATATAGGTGACAGTTCACGGTTATATAATTATACAGGTGATAATTCACGGTTATATAATTATATAGGTGACAGTTCACGGTTATATAATTATATAGATGACAATTCACGGTTATATAATTATATAGATGACAATTCACACAGATTTAGTGAGAAGTACTGACCAATTGTCTGTAGACAATCAGAGTGTACTATGACACCAGGAGATATTACTGTAATACAAATATGCGTAGGTCTTACATGTCATCTAACATTAACGTCTCTGTGGAATACATAAAACACAATCAATAAAAAGCGCGCGCCTATTATTGACAGGGCCAGGGTAAAGATAGTATATGTGACACTTTTATGAATCTTTGATCTTGACCTTTTCCTATAGGTGTACATCACGATTGCGTGGAAAACCATCTGTGTAACATGTACATGTGTATTGTACATACATTCTAACAGCTCTTATATTATTATATATTATAGATGAAATATATATTGCATATCTGGAAACCTTCCCCCTTTACAAATATAATTATTTAATTAAGCTGCCTTGATTGATTCGCGCTCATTAAAAGGGGCAAAAAAGGTGAAAATTAATCTGTGGCAAAAAAATACTTGTTTTAGAGTTGAGGTTCATAGTTTTTCAGTATCTCAGCTTTTGTATCTGTTATTAAGTTAAAGCAAATACTAGTATATGTTTTACATATCTTTCTATCTTTACAAACCAAACATTTCTATATATGATATCGCTTAGTTAATAACCCGAATATTGCAGTGCCCTTTCGGTCATATCTCGGACAACGCTTGAGAAATGATAAACAAAATATTGTTTAGAGATAGAGACATTCAATTTTTTTATATCCAAATATTGTTCATAGTCATCGAATATTTGAAAAATCAACAGAATTTGTTTTAGTATTAAGTGAGATGTTATCAGTAAGTTAAACTAAAAAAAATGCGACATGTGTAACTATGGAGATGGGATGATATAAGTTATAATGTATAACAATGTCAGCCAATACTGATAACTGAGATAACATATTCAAAAATCGAATTCTCAGTTAATGTAAATATGTCGGTGATAAATTCTAATTTTTTAGTCAACAGAAAAGTTTAACTATGTAGTTATTATAAACTAAGTTTCGAGGCATTAGTACAAGGTAACAATAACAATAAAATAATTATGTCAACTGTCAACTGTTAACCTTTAAATTATTATTTAATTAGACCTGAATCCTCTCAGGCGCCCTCGTCTACAACCCCCACCTCCCCTATGTTACCAACCTATAACTATTCCGTCTTTGCGTATTGCAGAGTTATCTTCTCTTGGGAGCAGGTATTGCTTGTTACGTCACTTGTTTGTGAGAGTAACGTCATCAATTTTTGAGAAAACGACGTAATTTTCTCGCACAAACCAATGACGTAACAATCAATACCTGCTCCCAAGAGAAGATAACTCTGCAATACGCAAAGACGGAATATACTTGGCAGCTATGTTAACTTAATAACACCATCATATAATCAGGCTGATACATACAATGTAATAACACCATCGTATACTCAGGCTGCTATACAATGTAATAACACCATCATATAATCAGGCTGATACATACAATGTAATAACACCATAATATACTCAGGCTGATATACAATGTAAAAGCACCGTCATATACCCAGACTGCTGTGCATTGTTCTAACATCATCGTATACTCAAGCTGCGTTGCAGTATAATGAAATAATCGTATCAATGTTTGAAAGTATCATATGTAATATCACTTAAAGTGCATTCTCAAGACAAAATACAGTTACACCATTGAACGAATTAAAAGACTTAACTGGTGATGTTTTCCTTAATGAGTCACAAGGGAAATGCTCTGTCTGAACGTATGAAAATAAATCTCATTCATTCCCATTCCATTCTGAATTTCGCTTCTCATGCAAAATCGGCTGCTGTGATGCTAATTGTAACAATCAGAGCTTTATGTCTTTTCAGCCAGCTTACTTCATGTTTCAGAGAAAAGTTTCATATGTTTTTATTTTAGGGGAAGCAGGCCGGTGATTTACCAGAGTTGTTATGTTGAGAAAATGTACATGTTGTTCGGTGGCGGTTACTTCAAAATTGTAAACAATAATATTATCATATTTTAAATATATTTGATTCAATTAAATCTGCGCTTGTTGTGTGTTGTTGTCCCAACTAGGCAACACGCTAAACCAATATATCTTACTCACCGAGTACTACCGGAAAAGACGATTACGCCGGGCAGCATATATAAATTCGATATATAAATGTTGGATATTTTTGACAAAAAAAGTATGTCGCATACGTCATTTTATGTAAGGGTAGTCGGATGGTGTTGAGAATTAATTGAAAACGTCAAGGCTGTGAGTTTGACTGAATACTAAGTTATATACTTAAAATTGTGCTGGGTTCCGTATGCATATCATATTTCAGAGAGATTGCAAACATTTCGCAAGATAAGAATAATATATTCTTTTGTCATGCTTTCAACTGCAAATGAATCCTCTCCGAATTTAGATATTTCCTCGGCGGAATCGTGCTTTATGGTAGTAACGGGTGATACTGTTTGTACCGTTATACTGTTGTGTTACTGTAATAAACCGGCGAATTTGTTCATTGTTTTACGACGAGAACAAATGATTCTAAAATTCAATGAAACAGCATTATCGCTGTTTTATGCGTATGAACAGCAGATTTCCATTCACAACAGAGCGATCATAGTTTATTTATGTCACATATTTTGGTACTTTTTAAATACCTGTCAAATATATGTCATGGACAATGTACATTACTTATAATATTTTGTATTAGAAGCGCATTCTTTAAGCAAACATCGTTCATTGTTTTAGAAAATAATCACGCATGCCTATTTTATAAGAGCTACTATTCCATTGTTAAAGATATTTCATGCTTTGCTTTGAATCTGTATTGTGGCAGATAGTAGTTACAGTTTAAGCTCCCATGAAAAAAAAATGCGATAAAAATGTTCTTCACGCTCATAGTTTATATAGACAAACTATCTACTATTTCTCCTCTATTCATTCGTATTGGTAATTAATACATGTGTCAAGCTGACTGATGCCCAGAGATATGCAATTACTGCTTAGTTATAGGTCCATTTCATTGATAATTAATATGTGTATCCGAGATATGAAGTCAATTGGTAATTACTACATAGGTGACTGTTAATTAAAAGCCTTATACTTTATTAACAGTGGCGGATTGTTCGGGGGAGGATCAGGAGGGATGGGCGGCGGCGGTGGAATGAATCTTCTGTAAGTATAATTGTCTAATGTCATTGTTAAAATATTACTTTTCACTCTTGATATCCGGGTGGACGCGCCAAGTGGGTCTTAATGTGGATAAAACCAGAAAACCCATGCGGTCTGACAGGGTGTCACCATACATTTCCACGTCCGTTCGGGGAGTGGTACTCCGGCCGCCTTGGTGAAAGGCGATCGCTTTAACCACTGCGTCACTCAACCAACATTGCCATCTTGCCAATTTGTTCGTAGCTCAACATATGCATAACAATTGCTTTTAGTTGCAAGACCTAAATTAATTATTTCCCTTCTGAATGAACAGTTAACAATTAGTTTTCAAACGTACACTGACATAAGGATACAATCCAATTTAAATACGAATTATGACACCCTGTGACCTTTACTTTATTGATATTTATATATATGTATATATCATTTATGTATCTTTATAAAAAAAATATCTTTATTTTTCAGATCCATGAGCATGTTTGGAATGGATCCTTTTCAGTTATTTTAAATAAGTATTAAAACGTATCATTCGGAAGTCACTGTCCTAAAGGAATAGGAACGTCCCTGGTGTACATGAGAGACATTATTCTTGCCAGTTCCCACCGATCCATGTTACGTTCACCTTAGCATGACAAGCACCAGTAGGAGATCATGAGAACACAGTGGAGATTTTCTTAGATGCGACAGTCAAACTTTGTAAAGCGACAGTCCAACACTATTCGCGTAATACAGTCTAGTTTGTTATGCCAGCGAGAGGCCATGTGGTAGAAATCAACAGGCTCTCGGTTTATAGCCAACATTCGCAGTTATTGTAGTTCATTTGTCGAATATTTTTATGAAAAATAAATCATGTTTTACTGTTTTTGCTCTGTTTCGTGTTTTATCTGCCATATTGACATTGACATACTTTGTGCGTGATCAGTGCAGGTCTCTACAAATTCAAAACCGATGCAGTCTGATACTCACGACATTTATTACACGAGAGATAACTCTGTCAAGCTTGATTTTTTTTTCATACGGATACCCATCTAGTATGAGAAGATCCTGAAATTAAACTCCGGTGTGAATATATAGTGGGCTATTAATTTGCTAATTTAACCGTTATATAGTTTACGTGCTGGTAGTTCATTTTGAACGATAGTACATTTGTAATTAAGATAACTTGTACATATCTATTTTTGGAGAGTTATATTTTCAGTCTTGTTTAGCCTTCGGAATGGGCAGCAAACGGTACCTGAAATCCAAAACTTTTGCAGTAAAATGTCAGATGTTGACAAACTAATGAAAATCCAAAACCAACATTATTTTTTTGATTCTTAGCCAAAAAATATGTAATAATATTAAAAATATAATGAGGCTAGAAAAAAATATCTAAACAGCATATACTATTGATGTCTGTGCCGCGCATTAAAGGAAGACGACCTCACAAAGGCTATCTACAAAGAATTTACGATGCTAGCTCATAGTATTTTGTCAGATCAACTCGATTCATGTAATCGCATTTTATTTCTTTCACACCAGTTGCTTCAAGACTAGTTAGCTTACCAACTAAACACACAAAAAGCATTTAAGTATATTAAAAAGGTAATGGAGAAATTGCAAATGTTCACCTTCAGATAACACAACAGTTCTTGTAAATTTTCAAATTGTCATATTTTCGTTAACAATTCGTTAAGCTGATATGACTTGAACATCAGGGCGTTGGGCCCGTGTTTATGAAACCGTTCTCATGCTCAATCGTGGATTTTGTGCCATATCCGATTATTTATTTTTTTGACTCGCTTAAATCATGTAGTATTCTTCCAAGTCGTTGACAAAATGTGATTTCCTTTATTCATTTATCACGGGAACAAGAAATTGAGCAAAAAATCTGAGTTAGAATTTGAAAACCCCTCGGTTGGAATTTCCCTATCCTACACCCATGGACATGAAATATACTTATAATATTATACAGTTCCATGTGTTTGTTTAATATACTTTGCTACGGAATGACAATACTACATTCAAAGATGCACATAACAAACCCGCAGGTGATTGCACTCTTAAAATTTGGTAGTAGATACAGAATACCAAAAATGACATACATTGCTTTATACAGCTCTTAAAGTAATTCATAAAGAAAAACAAATCACAGTTTATATTCAGTTTTTATTAAAAGAACAAGCTCAAAATGACACAAAGGAAGCATAATGGTGTACCGAAAGCTTGCTGTGTTAGAATCGACTCACTTTCTTCAAAAGGTTAAAAGCGATCATTGAAGTTGACTTGAATTAATTTGAACATGTGTTTATTTCAAGCATTCTTTAGTAAACATGGAAAAATTTAGGAAGGAATAACTAATAATTCTATTATCATATTAAGAATACATTACATGTTTCATGAGAAGGTGTTCTCCTTAAAACATAAAATATGGATATTTGTTTTGTATTTAATGTAAGTCAAATATATTGAAAACTTTGCAAATTTAATTTCATATAGGAAGTATAAACCCTTTGTGATATTGACGTAAATCAATGGAAAATAAAGTCTTAAGCCTGTTTTCAATGTAATTCTTTTAGTGTAAAATAAAACGAAATAAGTCTTTTTAGAAATTACCCCAGTTTGATACATGGTATGGTAGTATCCTTATTCTCAAATGTGATGTTGTTAAGGAGGGTATAAGTTAGGTATAAATCTTCAATTGTTTGTAGAACACAGACTGAAATGGTTATATGAGAAAATATTAAACGAGTATACATATTTATGAAGCACACGAAGTATTAGGCTGCTTAATCTTCATTCAAAACCGGAATTAGAGCCACCTCCCGAAACCTGAAGGGATCCGATACTGTTACATTTAACAGCTGGCAAAGTTCCACATCGCCCTAGCCGCGTGTATGCAATTGTGAGTAAAAAGGTTGTAATTATCAGCAATGCCACCGGCTCTGAGGAAACCATTGACAGTCTTGAAACAGCTCAGGTATTTTGGGCGTCGATCCCTTACCCACCTGAAAGGTCAATTAAAACAGGGTCACGTCAAAATGCATTAATCATGTTCCAAATATCTAACAACATGGAACATCTGTTTTATACAATGAGTAGTTAACAAATTAGATAAACTAGTCTCAAAACATGCTGAAATCGAGTAATGTCCGACTGCTGGTTATACTGATGACAATCTAATAAAAATTGACTCACTCTGAAGACATGTAGTCCGCATCTGTGATTACGGTGTCTGGATTTGTTCCAGTGCTGTGAAAAAATATAAACCTTTGTTTACTTAGGGGTATCATGATTGAAATACTGGATACTGAATATGATAAAATCAACTCAGAGGAAAATCGACACATATTTGATTTAAAATTATCCTACAAACTAGACTGAAAGAAACTTATAAATGCCAACAGGAAACTATGGCGAACTATTTAAGACACATGCTTTAATACATAGGGATGTATGAGTACAGATCGCTTGTTCAAAGCATGAAATGAACACATATTGTACATCAGCTATAAAGAATACTATCAATAAAATATAACCACATAAATGTAAGAATAATATTAGTGGGATAGAGAGAAAAATCAAAATAAAATTCTAGTGGAATTTTCGATTTTTTTGGGGGGAAAAAACAGCTCTAGCTGAATGAATGGATAGAGAGTGGCGTAGCATACGTGTATGCTGTATGCTCAAGCATACACTAAACTATTCAAGAAGATTCATAATTTTTTTATTAATTAATTATAAAAAAAAAAAAATCGATTAAGAGCCGTTTATTCTTATAATTAGCAAGTAAATCTTTTACTTGTAAAGATGTTCCCAGAACACAGGAGCTTGCTTCTAGGGCAAAGTAGATTTTTTCCAGCTATACATGTATGTACGCATTCACTTCGAAAAAAGGATTTGATACGCCACTGATAGAGACTTCAGTAACGATTAGCTTGCGGAAAATTAAGAAAAATAGAGCTTGATGATTTGACGGAAACTTAACTGAAAATATAGTTTGAGGAATAGACGGAAATTTAACTAACAATAGAGCTAGTGAATTGGATGGAAATACTGTAGAAAACGGAAAAGACGGAACTAAACTAACAATTTCACCAGCGGATGGAGGGAAACTTAACTAACAAATAAAAATGACGGAATAGACGGAAATTTAAGTAACAATATAGCTAGTGGAATGGACGGAACTTTAACAACAATAAAGGAAACAGATTACAGCAGGAGGTATAGACCGAAACTTAAAAACAAATAACGTATCCAACGTTCAACAGCTTAAAAATATAATAAACATAAAAATACATCGTCAAGTAATAGGTAATTAGAATAACGGTAGTAAATGAACAAGGCATTAGTAGCAAAGCCATTTTATCTTTAGAATGTGTTTATGATAAAGATTTACCTCCAGGAGCCCCTGTGGATCAACCATCGGTCTTGGCCCAGGACGCTATTTGCCAAAGTCACGACAATGCCATGATGCAAACGGCTGAGGGAACGCTTCCTTTTCCCAGAAGAGCCAAAAGAGCCAAGCAGTTGTCTACAAAGAACAAGTTCTAACGATGAGGGCGATCAATGCTAAAGTTACACTGCACCAAACAAACAAAAAACAATGTACAGTTTTTCATTTTATTAGAGAAGCAGAAATATTTATTATGTTCCAAATGATACCCAAGATATTTAATGTGCAGACAACCCTAGTCACGCAATCACATAAAGGTCGAACACGTTTAAGAAGAAACTCTGAAAACGATGTCAGCTGAGAAATGTGAATATTTAATAATAAGAAATTATGTTTTTTGTAATAGTATTATTAGTACACAGGTTATGGGAAATGTATTCAACATATTCTAATAAAATACAAATTAATCAATGGGCCATGCATCATCAAAAATGTTAATAATTTTTTAATCTCAAAAGATTTTATTAACTTTGTAAATGTCAAATGTACATCAGGCTAGGCCAATGTTGATAATTACGAACTTAGATATCAGGCGACTTGGTGATACAACATTGAATGACATTAGCTCCATCATTCTTTCCTACAATATTGTTAAGAGGTATGTTTTCATTAAATGTATATCTTTATGACAAAGAAATATAAAAAAAAAATAAAAAAATATATGTTTTGTTTATGTTAAACAATATAGCAAACACTATTTATGAACAGACTTGTCTACATAAGCATTGCCACACATTGCATGCCAGACAATAGGAGCAAAGTGCCTCTTTAACTTCCTTCTTGATAATCAAGATATGGCAAAATTTAACTGCAGATCAGAGTCTAAAGTGATCCCCAAATAGCTTAACATAATTAATGATAGATGATTTTGTATTAACCTCTAACATTAATGAGTATTTCCTAGACAACATTGCTTAACAAAACTGAGACTTTACATCTTCCTTAACAGACAATACTAGTACATGTGACCTAGATGGGCTGCGGTGGTAGAGTGACCTTCTTCAAACACTAGTCCTCCAATACTGGATCGCGGGTTCGAGGCCTACGTGCAGTCACCATTTAAGGGTCGCAGGTCGGTGGTTTTTCACCGGATGTTCCGTCTTTCCTCTATCATCAAAACGTGTCACGTCCTTAAATGACCATAGCTGGTAATGGGACGTTAACATCACACACAAACCAAAAACCTGTGACTTACCTAAAGATTTTAGCTCTGATCTGCCTTACCTAGAGTAGTAATCGGCTCTGATCTGCCTTACCTAGAGAAGTAATCGGCTCTGATCTGCCTTACCTAGAGTAGCAATCGGCTCTGATCTGTCTTACCTAGAGAAGTAATCGGCTCTGATCTGCCTTACCTAGAGTAGTAATCGGCTCTGATCTGCCTTACCTAGAGAAGTAATCGGCTCTGATCTGCCTTACCTAGAGTAATAATCGGCTCTGAACTGCCAAATCTAGAGTAATAATCGGCTCTGAACTGCCTTACCTAGAGTAGTAATCGGCTCTGATCTCCCTTACCAAGAGTAGGAATGGGCTCTGATCTGCCTTACCGAGAGTAGTAATCGGCTCTGATATGTCTTACCTAGAGTAGTAGTAATCGGCTCTGATCTACCTTGCCTAGAGTAGTAATAGGTTCTGATCTGCCTTACCTACAGAAGTAATCGGCTCTGAGTTGCCTTACCTAGAGTAGTAACCGGCTCTGGCTCTGAACTGCCTTACCTAGAGTAGTACTCGGTACGATCTGCCTTCCCTAGAGTAGTAATCAGCGCTAATTTGCCTTCCCTAGAGAAGTAATCGGCATTAATCTGCCTTACCTAGAGAAGGAATCGGCACGGTCTGCCTTACCTAGAGTAGAAATCGGCTCTGATCTACCTTGCCTAGAGTAGTAATCGGCTATGCTCTGCCTTACCTAGAGAAGCAATCGGCTCTGATCTGCCTCACCTAGAGTAGTAATCGGCGCTGATCTGCCTTACATAGATTAGTAATCGGCTCTGCTCTGCCTAACCTAGAGTAGTAATAGGCGATGATCTGCCTTACCTAGAGGAGTAATCGGCTCTGATCTGCCAAATCTAGAGTAATAATCGGCTCTGATTTGCCTTACCTGGAGTAGTAATCGGCTCTGGGAGTAGTAATCGGCTCTGATCTACCGTACCTAGGTTAGTAATCGGCTCTGATCCGCCTTACCTAGAGAAGTAATAGGCTCTGATCTGCCTAACCTAGAGTAGTAATCGGCGCTGATCTGCCTTACATAGATTAGTAATCGGCTCTGATCCGCCTTACCTAGAGAAGTAATCGACTCTGGTCTGCCTTACCTACAGAAGTAATCGGCTCTGAACTGCCAAAACTAGAGTAATAATCGGCTCTGAACTGCATTACCTAGAGTAGTAATCGCCTCTGATCTGCCTTACCTACAGAAGTAATCGGCTCTGATTTGCCTTACCTAGAGTAGTAAACGCCTCTGATCTGCCTTACATAGAGTAGTAATCGGCTCTAGTCAGCCTTACCTAGAGTAGTAATGGGCTCTGAGCTGCCTTACCTAGAGTAGTTAGCGGCTATGATCTGCCTATCCTAGAGAAGTAATCGGCTCTTATCTGCCTTACCTAGAGTAATAATCAGCTCTGAACTGCCAAATCTAGAGTAATAATCGGCTCTGAACTGCCTTATCTAGAGTAATAATCGGCTCTGATTTGCCTTACCTGGAGTAGTAATCGCTCTGGTCTGCCTTACCTAGAGAAGCAATCGGCTCTGATCTGTATTACCTAGAGTAGTAAGCGGCGCTGATCTGCCTTACTTAGAGTAGTAATCTGCTCTGGTCTGCCTTACCTACAGAAGTAATCGGCTCTGAACTGCCAAATCTAGAGTAATAATCGGCTCTGATCTGCCAAATCTAGAGTAATAATCGGCTCTGATCTGCCTAACCTAGAGTAGTAATCGGCGCTGATCTGCCTTACATAGATTAGTAATCGGCTCTGATCCGCCTTACCGAGAGTAGTAATCGGCTCTGAACTGCCTTACCTAGAGTAGTTAGCGGCTATGATCTGCCTATCCTAGAGAAGTAATCGGCTTTAATCTGCCTTACCTAGAGTAATAATCAGCTCTGAACTGCCAAATCTAGAGTAATAATCGGCTCTGATTTGCCTTACCTGGAGTAGTAATCGGCTCTGGGAGTAGTAATCGGCTCTGGGAGTAGTAATCGGCTCTGATCAGCCTTACCTAGAGTAGTAATCTGCTCTGGTCTGCCTTACCTACAGAAGTAATCGGCTCTGATTTGCCTTACCTAGAGTATTAATCGGCTCTTATCTGACTTACCTAGAGTAGTAATAGCCCCTGATCTGCCTTACCTACAGAAGTAATCGGCTCTGAGTTGCCTTAGCTAGAGTAGTAATCGGCTCTTATCTGCCTTACCTAGAGAAGGAATCGGCTCTGAACTGCCTTACCTAGAGAAGTAATCTGCTCTGATCTGCCTTACCTTGAGTATTAATCGGCGCTGTTCTGCCTTACCTAGAGCAGTAATCGGCTCTGCTCTGCCTAACCTAGAGTAGTAATAGGCTCTGATCTGCCTTACCTGTAATCGGCTCTGATCTGCTAGAGTAATAATCGGCTCTGAACTGCCAAAACTAGAGTAATAATCGGCTCTGATCTGCCAAATCTAGAGTAATAATCGGCTCTGATCTGCCGTACCTAGGGTAGTAATCGGCTCTGATCTGCCTTACCCAGAGTAGTAATGGGCTCTGATCTGCCTTACCTAGAGTAGTAATCGGCTCTGGTCAGCCTTACCTAGAGTAGTAATCGGCTATGATCTGCCTTACCTAGAGAAGTAATCGGCACGGTCTGCCTTACCTAGAGTAGTAATAGGCTCTGATCTGCCTTACCTAGAGTAGTAATCGGTACGATCTGCCTTACCTAGAGTAGTAATCGGCTCTGGTCACTCTGGAATTGAACAAGGTCCGAAGACAGGGCCGTGTTCTACAATCTACACCAAACACCACCGCCGGCAGAACCAGCAAACAGCACAGCAAAAGTACCTCTTTAGCGAACATGCTGACCGCGCACTCATGTCGTCCTTGCACCACGCATGCTATATATATATGGTTTTTCTTGAGGCCCCGCTGGGGTCAATGTTACAAACAGGTTTTATCGTGTATGTTTCTGTTAAAAAACACTGTAATTAATACATTTCAATGGAAAATATCTATGTTGTTAATCTTATATGATTTTACATCTTCCTCTTAACCGCATTTGTGTACTAGTAATTCACTAATCTATACCATATAAAAAGGTACAATTTCTAGATTAAATTAACCATACCATCCCTCAAATTAGACGCAGCCTATCGTTTGATAATATTACGGAAGCGTTCACTTTAAATCGAGCTAATGTATATTTAGATAAATGTTAAGTAGATACAACTGTATCTAATTCATCTGATGCACAAACGTACTAGTATTTGAACTATGAAGTTGTTATTTAATATATATAATAAAACTATTTTGCTCTCAATTACATAACTATATCTCAAACTTGCAAGGACACATTCAGTTTACTAGGCTACATTTGACCCTCATAATCGCCCAGTTTCCAAGTGGCTGGTTGTTTGTATTTTCCCTGTCTTGTTTACTTGTGGCATTTCGTCTTTTAGATGCTTGCGTGCATTTCATTGAGGTCTCATTTCTTTAATATTAATAGACTTTTGTACAATGCTTTTGCATTTTGATGATCGTTCTAAATTGTTTTTATAGTTTTCATATATATTGATAAGATTTGTTGAATTCCAATTTGCTTTCTGTCATTCTGATGTGTTTTCTTATATTTTTTAGTTTTATTTATCGAGTTGATTACTTTCCTATTTATTGGCAGTTACTGGCAATTTGTGCGATTTCCTGTATGAAATTAACATATCATATTGTGACATTCTTTTTATTTCTTCCATTTAGGTATATTAACATTTGCGCTGAAACCCACTATATGAACATTACCAGCAGAAATGCATTTCATTTGAGTATGAATGCAAAACCTCTTGTGACGTAACACGTGGTTCAATAATGACGTCATAGATTAACCTTGTCGAATGAGAGTCTTGTCGCTTCGCTTCGTATAACATGGAAAAAATGCCCCTGCGACAAACGCTTTAAAAATGACTACGGTTAATTATTGGCGCCAGTTTTAGTGAAACAGGGCTATTCCGCCAATGCCGGTAAGAACGCAAATCGGTTACAGCGGGCTTCATGCATTATGGATGTCCCCGATTTGCGTTCATACCGGCATGAAAAAAAAAAAAACGCCGTTCAATCCATATGTGATTTGTTTGACATTCTTCGAGCCTTGATGCATTTTTGACATGCTTTCTTGTGTAATGATATGTTGTTTTTGTTTCTTTTTAATTTTGTGTCATTTCTTGTTTTGCTTTCTTTCATTTTTAGTAAACTTTTTGGCATGTTGTATGTTTCTTAAATTCTGTGACCTCTTGCATCTTGTACTTACTTTAATTTCAATATGTAATCTGATTTAAAGTGTATTCCATGGATTTAGGTCGGATTCTTGCAAATTTGTTCCTACTTCTTGATGTTATGATTGCATTTTCCTAGCAAGAGCAAGCATATGGTAGGAGAAAGCAGTATTGTAAAGTCAATCGCTAAAAGGAAGACAAGATAAGGAATACATCTTAAAATAGACATGAAAATAAGTTGAAAATAACAGAAAAATGCGCAAAAAAATAGAGAAAAGAAGAAAAAAAGGAAGGAAAAAATACAGAAATGAAACAATTTATTGATATGTCAGAGAAACTAACTCAAACCTTGGTCTCTCTTTTCATAGGTATCTCACTGACCATTACCTTCAGGTTCGGTGAAAAAATGGTTCTACTGTTTCCCTCTGCATTGTCGTAATAGGCGCCATATATGGGACCCCTTCAGAATCGGGGGCTTGCTCCTCTGTCTTCGGCTAAGGAGACATAGAAGAGTAAACACTGAGGAGTAAACAGGGTATGTTTATTTGTTTACCCAAGTTTTTTCAGCCCATATTATGACGCGTTGGCTATGATTTTTTTATGACAGTGTTGATATTGTTGTGATAAGCGGGAGGCGTACCTTCGGTGGTATTTACGGTATTATGTATATCACTGTCAAATTAACTTCCAACATGCAACTTTACCTCCTCATGGACATTAAAATACTACCTCGCTGATCATCCGCGTACATATATAAGCCAGTGGTTAACCATGACTAAGTTACGTGTTGTTATTTGTAGTTCTCTAGCTTTTTACCGAGCTGACAGTTTCTGGTGGATTTTTCGCTCGTACATGGTCATTTACTTGGCGGCATCCAGAAAGCAGAATCGGTATATCCCTCAAACATTGTGTTTCATACTCAACAGGTAGTTTGTGGAAGCTGCATTGATGAGCAATTTTAAACGGTATTGAAGGGTTTGCGTTTGCCGTACTTTATATGATATATAGACCTTACTTACATATAAGTTGGTTTGGTTTGGTTTAGTATTGTTTAACGTCCTATCAACAGCTATGGGCATTGAAGGACAGTACACCTATCGCCATACCTTTAATCAATCAAATTTAAAAATGACAAAATAGCAACACGAAAGATATTTAATATAAAAATACTGACAAATAAATGTAGGGGGAATTATGCCATCATCCCATTAATCTTGCTCTGATTTGAATATCAGGATCCTGCTTTTCGTGGCAGCGACCTTTTCAACATAGAAATAAACGTTTATCCCTTTAACGTCAAAAACAATTATGTAAATTTTCCTGAACCAATTTTGCCAAATAAGACATGTGTCCATGTTTTTAAATGTCACCTTTTTCATATAGCAAACATTCGTAGACTAAAAGATGGCGGCTCCGTTGTCGGTCGTGTTGCTGTGGGGTACTTTGTTATGGCGGATCTCGAGTTCTTTCCAACATGGTAAGTTTAATTCAACATGTTCAGCACGTGCGATATCAAACATAATATTGTTATAAGATTTAAAGTAACGAAATGATGTACTGACTGGCAAATTTTAATGGTAAAAAAGCCTTGTATTTTCTGTAAATGTTAAGTGTCTTTTTGGTTCTTAAACCGTGTGGTTTTCGTGGAAATTGTGTTGTATTACAATCTATATTATACCACATAAGAGATCGCAAAAATAGAAACATCTATTAATGAAGTAAAAATATCTTGAAACGAAATAAACCACCCTGAAGATAACATCAGCATATGAGTAATGTAAATTGTTTATAAGACATCTTATGATATAAGATATCTCAATTTATTCAACGTTGTCTACGCTGTATAAGAAGCTTTACTGAAGACTTAATTAAGACAGCAGATTTAATGTTAGCCTTTCACTAGACAGCGTCCGTTAGGCAGGTAGACACATCCAGACACAACGGTTAACAATTCATAACTATAAAACTAGTATTATGAATAGTACATAAAAGCATATTACGCGCAGAGAATTAAAGATTAAAACAATAGCAATACAGTGATGTCATACTAAATAGTACGTATCTGGATGTAAGTGGTGTTGGTGCATGGGTATTATACAAAGAAGATATAATTCCTCCATAACTGTTGTGGATGTAGAGCCAAATTAACATTTTTTTCAAGGAGCAAAGTCGATCCCGAATTTCGTTAAAATACATAAAATATCTTATGTAGTATATGATATATCTTGTATAGTATGAGATATCTTATGAAGTATATGAGATATCTTATAAAGTATATGAGATATCTTATATGATATACATGTATGAGAAATCTAATATAATATATAAGATATCTTATATACTATATGAAATATATCATATAGAAAATAAATTACAGAAAATAAAATGAGACATCTTATACAGCATATGAAATATTTAATAAAGTATCTCATTTAAAGTATATAAGATATTTCATTATATCCTTTAACTTCTCTTATGCACTTTATAAGATATCTCATATAGATATAGTTATATGAAATTCGGGATCGACCATGCTCCTTGAATAAATGTTAAGTTTGCTTGCCATAATTGTGTGTTTCATCAACCCATCCTATTTAATAATTGTGACACTTTCATATCACGCGCTTAAATCTGACCTTTAAAACGGATTTCAGAATAAACTCACTCGAAGTGATAAATGTCATATAGTTAATATTCACTCGATAGTTTCAAAATGTAGTGTTTATCTTATAATAAGTGATAATTGCATTTTAACAAGAATTGGGAGTTTATCAACCTTAAAAATGCCGAAAATCAGCGGGAATCTATAGTCTCGTTGAATTAACAAATTGGAGAAAATTAAATGCTCGTTATTATAACACACTTAAGCAAAATGCCATATTTTGTGTTAAAATGTTTACGTCATTCATTTAAGTTGTTCGAGCGATGTGACGAGTCACACTGTGTTGTTGATACTTCCTGCCAAATCCAGAAATTTATGATATCAAAAACATTTGTGTGGTTGTTGACCTACTCTACTCACTTTCCTAGATTTGACAGAAGACACCATGACAATTGCCATATTTGAAGAAAACATTAACCCAGTCAGAGAACCCATTTCGTCTGCAGTTTCGTGTGTTTATAATGTCTTATCATTATTAGGTGTTGTTTGGTCAATGATACGTGCATTCTCCAATATTTTTTTGTTGTGTCTATTTCCAGGTAATTCAAGACCGGAGATGCTTGAGGATAAGATATTCCGGGAGATATTTCGTAATTATAACAAGGCTGTCCGTCCGGCCACCATGGACACCAAGATAGTAGTGGTCAAACACGGAATGAGCGTCACACGCCTAGTTGAATTGGTAATACAGATATAGTCATATTTCAAACTGGACTTGTACTTGTTATTTTTCAAATCTCGTTTGCATTGTCAGCTTTAAACATTGTATTTCAGTTTACTTATGAACAACTGTAGTTGTAAAATGTTTGTTCACTGTTCTAAGGTACTATATTATTATCCGTCCACTATGTGGTTTTACTGTATCTGTCCAGTATATATTCCAGGCTAAAAACAACGTTGAAATACATACATTATACAGTTGAATGATTTGGCTATAATGTTGGCACCTTAAGGAGTTTCCGTGCAATTATTCTGAAAAGAATACTTTGATTTTTATGAAATTGCATCCAAACATACCACCCTGAATGAAAGATTCTTAATGGATTATCAGACTGCAATGAAATTTGCCTATTGTGTATTTACCATAGGCATTGCTTGGCGCTTTTATATACCAATAACTGGCAGCATAGTTTCTAGTCCTCTCTTCTAATCATCATTATAGCTCAATATCTTTCACTTACTAGACCTTGTCGTCCTATTTTAATTTACACTATATTAGTGTATATTATGTTAATTTTACTCTTTTGCTATATTAGCATGTATGTACATTACACCTGAAGTGTTTTAACCCTCCAATATATAGCAACACCTGTGTGACATGCAGGTGGTCACTGTTATCTCTTTACATCTTATTATTATAGTACTTTAAATCTGGTGCATGTGATATCTAATAATATGCTGCCATGTTATTGTATGTTTTACTCGCTGATTATGTGCTAGCTTTCTGTGATAGTGTATAGCTTGTTTTGTTGTTTTCTGTTTGCTTTTTATCATGTTTGTCGCAAAAATAGCGCTACAGCGCTAATGTTTCTCTCAATAAAGTTTCTTGTATCTTGTATCATCAAGCCCCTTGCTCAAGCTCGTTGTTCAACCAAAGTGCCAAATAGTTCATGACGCTGGAGCGATCTTGTAAATAATACAACACACAACAGAAAAAAAACATTTATCCCTTCATCATAAGTAAATTCCATCCGACAATCATTCGATCTTAGCTTGTGCAGGCGAACCACCAACTTCCTTGGAATATTTCTTTTATGAACAAAATAGCAACGATTTTTACATCATGATGTCATGTCTCTTCAGAAAGATGACGTCATGACGTTCGACACCTGGATTGACATGGGGTGGAATGATGCACGCCTCCGTTGGGAGCCTGATGACCATGACGATGTATCTCGTGTAAACATCCCCACAGATTTGATCTGGATGCCTGATATTGTTCTGTATAACAGGTAAAGTGGTCAAGGGGTCAAATGTGTCATTTATGATTTTTAATTACTGTAAAAGTGGTACTTTTTTTGCGTATGAAAATGTTCGCGTTGTAACCCTTTAAACTGATCGCAGTGAAGAAATGTTCGCGTTGTAACCCTCTAAACTGATCGCAATGTAGAAATGTTCGCGTGGTAACCCTTTAAACTGATCGCAGTGTAGAAATGTTCGCGTTGTAACCCTTTAAACTGATCGCAGTGTAGAAATGTTCACGTTGTAACCCTCTAAACTGATCGCAGTGTAGAAACGTTTGCGTTATAACTCTTTAAACTAATCGCAGTGTAGAAATGTTCGCGTTGTAACCCTTTAAACTGATCGCAGTGTAGAAATGTTCGGGTTGTTACCCTTTAAACTGATCGCAGTATAGAACCGTTCTCGTTGTAACCCTTTAAACTGTTCGCAGTGTAGAAATGTTCGCGTTTCAAATATGGTTCTGAAATATATATATTCCATAAATAAATATTCGTCTGTGTCTATTTTCGCGCTAATATAGTCAATGTGAGAGACGCGAAAATGTCCACTTAAGCAGTATTTCATTAAAAGATATTGCTATTGTTTACATAAGATGAGTTGTTCAAATGATATGCTCCTGATGTTAACAGCTAAAATAGAAATTTAGTATATGTCTACCCGTGTATGTCGTTGGTAGTGCAGGGACAGCCACAGACATGTACCCGTCAATGCCTCGCCAGGCACACGTTACGCATGATGGAACTATACATACCGCCCCCGCCATGCGTCTTCGTGTATGGTGCGGGAGAACTGAGGGCTGCTCTCCTGTGGACCAACAAGGGAGTTACACGTGCGACCTTAAGTTTGGTTCATGGGTATATGATGGCTTTAGCGTGGATCTACAGAATCGTCAGGAGAGCATTGACCTTAGTCATTATTCCCAGCATACTCAATGGAGCGTGAAAAATTCTTCAGTCAACCGGAACGTCGTTTTATATTCTTATTGTCCGGAACCCTATCTCGACATTACGTACACCATACAACTTGCACCCAAATATGGTCATGCTAGGTTGGTATGAACCATTTCTTTTGTATCATGCTCGACTTGTGTGAACTCTTTCTTAAGGTATACAATCCCCGTACAACTATCATCCAATTATGCACCATGCGATATATATATATAGGCTGGTGTGAAAATGTTCCTGGAATTTCGGCACTATTTGATGTGCAAAAAAATACGGACAGTGTTAGGAAGGCGTGAATGCTTTTCACTTACATCAATGCAATCACTTGTCCGCTTCAAAGTGAATACTCCCCATTAATATTGCAATAAATGTATTCATATCGAAATGTTGTTGTGTTTTTGACAAAAAGTTTTTAATCAATATCGGATTTTGACATTTTATAAACAAAACGATTGTCGCACCCTTTGGAATATTTCGCAGTTGTGCTTGAAACAATTCATAACTATATGTAATTATATTTGTGTATACCTAAGCATCATTACACAAGGAAAATATATACACCACAGCTTCAATAAATTTTTAGTGGAAAAAATAGCATACTGTAGTTTGGCATAGCATCAACAGACAACACGGGATGTATATCAGCACACGGCAAAATATCAGCGTCAATACACTAGGAAATATTCCGTCTTTGCGTATTGCAGAGTCATCTTCTCTTGGGAGCAGGTATTGATTGTTACGTCATTGGGTTGTGTGAGAAAATTACGTCGTTTTCTCAAAAATTGATGACGTTACTCTCACAAACCAATGACGTAACAATCAATACCTGCTCACAAGAGAAGATAACTCGATCTGCAATACGAAAAGACGGAATACCATAATGTCAAAACAGCGCAAATGTTTGTTATATCACAGCGTCTAGCCGAGACAACTACATGTAGCTCAGCGTGAGCACATTAGGAATAGTATATAGTCTCCAAAACTTCCTATTTTCCCTAGAAAAAAAATGCATATTTCTCATGAGCTCTACTAATCTGAACACGTCAGCAAAATAGCATTGAGCTAGCCATTACAGTATCTTTTTGTTAGCAGGACGAAAGTGTGTGTAAAACATAACTAATCACTCCTGCGTGATGCAGACAAAAAAATCTCGAGAAACTCGTGCTTAAACTTGAAAAACCTCAACCTCGGGTTCATATTTCTTTTGTCTGCGTTAAAGAAATATAAAATGCATTTGATCTTCACCATCATTTTAGTTATAATCTGTCCATATTCTTTGACCTCTTGAAAAGCTGTCTTGGTGTGCACAAATTACTGATTCGTTCACTTGTGTATAAAGAGAAAAATAGCGAGTAAAGATAAGTACGAAAATTTACATAAAAAAGGCATGCATCGTAAAAAATGGGGTGTTGGAAACTAGACATCTAATAGTATATGATCTACTTTTGAATAGCACTTGAATAACACTTGAAACCACATGCTTAAAAACAAAATGTTAAATACAATGTCAATGGTTGCAAATAAATCCAAAATCAAATAACCTCATGTGAAAGGAATAGGGTTCAGAATCATAGAATCAATATGGGTAATTGTATGATGAAAGCAAAAATGGAGAATAGTTGAGAAAGTTATCACGAAAGTTATCACTGAGAATCGATAGTGTTATCTGAGGAACAGAATAGAACTATCTAAATTACTTCATCATATACCGAACACTAATCACGTTTTGTAATCACCAGGAAGGATAGGTTTGTATATTGTTAACAGACTGTAGTTTAACAAAACCCGTCTAAATCAAGGTGAAATTTCCAACTCGACAACATGCGAGTTAACACTACAAGCATCCTCGATATCCAGAGGTTACGCTCACTTTCGCTCTCTACACCCCTGGAATATGTCGTAGCAAAATTGAAGGTTCAGTGTGAACCACCTTGTTGATGAGACAAGAAGACTAATTCGATCCTTTGATATACATCAAAAAAATCTCGCGGTCATGTAACGGTAAAAATTGACCAGGCTTCGAAGTCTGGCGTCTCACCTTTGTAATCTTCAAAGGACAGGTATCAGCCTAGCGATTGGTCAGGTATTTTTTTAACCTGAGACCAATCAAATAGCTATCTTCGTGCCTTCAGTTTTGCTATGACATATTCCAGGGTTGCAGAGAGGGAAAGTGAGCGTAACCCCTGGATATCGAGGACTCACTACAGGCTATAATGCGTTATTTTCCTTTTGGGAAAGGGCATAATACGTTGTAAAAACTTGTATCCAATCTATTTGTAATGATTCACAATAAAATATATTTAACTAAACTAACTAAAATATTACTATACGCCTTATGGATCGAATTTAATCATGTGATTTTCAGATTATGTCGATATAAATTTACTGAAGACAATAAATAAATAAATGATACTAATTCCTGTTGTATGCAAGATTTACAAAAGAAGATATTCTAAAATGAAAAGTTTCCAAATATTTTTTACAGTATAACTACCTTATACCTGTGACAAAGAAAGTGGGTCAAGCACAACTCGGCATGCCACAACCTAAATATCGTTTATCAGCATTTATAATGTTTGGGAACAAGTCGTATAAACACACTTGTGCCTTTTGACATTATTATTCATCCAGGTCATTCATTTGAACAAACTTGAGAGTCCTTCATCTAAACAAGCTACACACAAAGTATCATAACCCTTGAACTTGTGAATATTATGAATATATCTTCAAAACTGTTTTAAAGATATTTTACTTCTTTCAAAGACATTTCTATTGCGTTTCAAGACATTTCAATAATATTTAAATATATCTATTACACCAAAACAAGATCTCTCTTTTTTGCGACCTCCTTTAGGCTGTTTAATGTCAAAGAATTATGAAACTGACAACAGCTAAAGATTTGTCACTGTGACCACTTCACTTTAACCTTATGACGAGACTGCCTGTTACCGGCTCGCTGTATTTTCTCTTCCTTCATGATGCCGATTGGTTAGCTATATACAATAAGTGTTACACAAGTGGAAATTAGATACTCACTTCCTTATTCTTCCAATTGTTTTAGTATGTCATATTTGATATTTAAAGATGGATGAAGTGTTGTTCATTTGCCACTTATGTCTTTATACCTGATGGAGGATTGGGTATTCTACCAATGTTGTAACAGTTCTGTCTTTGTACCTGATGGAGGATTAGGTATTCTACCGATGTTGTATCAATTATGTCTTTATACCTGATGGAGGGTAGGGTATTCTACCAATGTTGTATCGGTTCTGTCTTTATAACTGATGGAGGATTAGGTTTTCTACCAATGTTGTATCAGTTCTGTCTTTGTACCTGATGGAGGATTGAGTATTCTACCAATGTTGTAACAGTTCTGTCTTTATACCTGATGGAGGATTGGGTATTCTACCGATGTTGTATCAGTTCTGTCTGTATACTTGATGGAGGATGGGTATTCTACCAATGTTGTATCAGTTCTGTCTTTATAACTGATGGAGGATTGGGTATTCTACCAATGTTGTATCAGTTCTGTCTGTATACCTGATGGAGGATTGGGTATTCTACCGATGTTGGATCAGTTCTGTCTTTGTACCTGATGGAGGATTGGGTATTCTACCAATGTTGTATCAGTTCTGTCTTTGTACCTGATGGAGGATTGGGTATTCCACCAATGTTGTATCAATTCTGCCTTAAAATTCAACCACCGATTATAAAAATATAGAGGATCTGTCATAAAATTCCCTTTATATTAGATTTATGATACAAGTGTTTAGGTCACCTGAGACAAAGTCTTTACTATAGTTTATATAGGGAAATCACATTTTGGACCAACATTTGTTTAATTTCCATCGGAATTAATTCAAACTTGGTTAGCATTATCAGTATTGGATAGCAGTTTGATGGTATGCACATATCAGCTCTGACTGACCTCCAGGGGCTGATGGGTTGGGCCAGAAAAGGTTATGAAGGTGCTTGACCATAATTCAGCTGACTGACAGAACCACTATTTATACATAGTACATATACTACCCAGATATTTCACACTACTTTTGGATGACATGTATTTCAAGTTACCTTTATTACAAAGTGATTTCTTTTTCATTTGGCAACATCGATAACATTAGTTTTTAAATATCTCATGTGAACATTAAGGCCAATGGGCCTCTTGTTTATGTAGAGGCTCGCAAACATGAAAAATCCAAAACGAGTATCATCAATCTAATATGAAGGGAAATGAATGACAGATTCTTTTTATCATATAATACAAAGTAAACTGTATTATTGTGATCTGAAACGAATATTTTGCAACTTGGCCGCCTAAAAAATGATGAAAATTGCGTCTGCTTCACAATGACTTAACGTCATTTCCGTAGTGATATTACACAAGTTACATAAACATAATTTATCAAATGAATACCGTGTTATGCATTGTCATAAAGCCATCACATAAAGTATGCATACACCAGGTCAAATATCACAGGCCTTATTGGGTTTTTTGAAAAGTTTTACCACTACGACCTCGATAGTGGATCAAAGTCATTCAATACCTGTGACCTTGACAGTTTGTCCATGCCATACATTTGAACAAATCTGATAGCTCTTCATCCCAAAAAACTACATGCCAGACATCATTACTATAGGCAGATGTGCCTTTAGAAGAGAACCTAGACTGGTCCACGTCTCTAAAATATTGAATTATTTAGACAATAAAAACTAATGATATTGATCACTTCGATGTCTGAAACTTCTCCAACTAGGAGGGATAAGCTATGAGTAGAAATGTAGTGACTGTGAACCTGTGCACATAAAAATGGGTAAAGTTAGCGTTGGCGGATTACTTATGTCGCGAATATTCAGAGTCCAAACTGAGAGCGAATTACATCTTACTAAATATTTTTTCCTACCAATTGATTTCAAAACCACGAACATGAACGTCACATAAGTCAAGTGAAGTAAGCAATGGTCCGTCGTACTGAGGCGGAGATCCGGGAGTGAGAAATTCGGTGCAAATAAGCGATAGTGAAAAACATGGAAATTGGACTGGAATTCAGTTGATAAATTGAATCCGAACAGGTGATCTGCACGCCTTGATTCAAACGCTTTGTTCATACTTTTATAATGTTAACCTATCGTAATACAAGGGGCCCAGAGGGCCTGTATCGCTCACCTGTTTCTTTTGTTACATGAAACATGACTTAACATA